>NC_041386.1:406379062-406427637 GCF_002162155.2 Triticum dicoccoides
CTGCGGTGGCGGGGCTGCGGGCGGTGGGGTGGGTGGTGGTGGCGGGGGGGGGGTCTTTGGTATTTAAAGAGGGGAGGGGGAGGTGGCTTGGGGGAGGGGCAAGGCGGCGGGGAGGCGGAGTCTGGCTCGGACTCCGTCCGAGTCGGCGGCGGCGCTGTCTTGGCGCGGGACGAGGCGGCGGGGAAGATGGTCCGGCCCGGCTGGGTTTCAGCCCAGTGGTGCCCGAAGATTATTTTTAAACAATTCCGCCGAACAGAAAAATATCCTAGAAAATAAAAGAAAAATCTAAAAATTGCAAAACAAATTTTCACTGTCTAAATAAAATATTTAGAACGAGATGAACATTTTCTTGGCCCTAAAATGCAATTTTAAAAACGTGCAATTTTTCTAATGCAAACAAAATTGCTATAAAATCCAATTAAAAACAAATATTTGATTTTAATATTTTTCCGCCAAAATTTCAATTATTTTGGAGAAGAAATAATATCTCCTCTCATATACTTTAATATGAAATATTTTCGGAGGGAAAAATAATTGAAACCAAAAATCCTCATTTTAATATTTGATAAAAATTAAATTTGAAAACCGGGGAAATCCCCAACTCTCTCCGAGGGTCCTTGAGTTGCTTAGGATTTCGAGGATCACGAGACGAAATGTAATAAAATATGATATGCAAGAATGATCTATGTATAACATTCCAAATTGAAAATTTGGGATGTTACATGTCAATTCAATGACACCTGGAGATTAATTATCTGCAGCAAAGTGATCAGTAGCATAGAAATATGATAGCTTTGATAGTAGTGGTAGCAACAACAGTAACGGTAACAGTGATAGTAAATATTTTTGTAGCAGTGACAATAGTAACAGCAGCAGTAGTAACTTAGCAAGATCAATATGTAGGAAAATCGTAGGCATTGGATCAGTGATTTGTTGGGTGATATTCATCATGTGACAGTTACAACCTAGGATGATATGGCACTACCTCCAGTTCATAAATATAATGTAGGCATGCATTCCGTAAATAGTCATACATGCTTATGAAAAGAACTTGTATGACATCGTTTGTCCTACCCTCCCATGGCAGCGGGATCCATACGGAAACTAAGGGATATTAAGGCCTCCTTTTAATAGAGTACCCGAATAAAGCATTAGCACATAGTGAATACATGAACTCCTCAAATTACGGTCATCACCGGAAAGTATCCCGCATATTGTCACTACAAGGTTTATGGATCATAACATGTAATAGGTGACTATGACTTGCAAGATCAGATTAGAACATAGATATAATGGTGATAACATAAACGGTTCAGGTCTGAATTCATGGCACCCGGGCCCAAAGTGTCAAGCATTAAGCATAGAAAAGTCATTACAACATCAATCTCAGAACATAGTGGATACTAGGGATCAAGCCCTAACAAAACTAACTAGATTACATGATGAATCTCATCCAACTCCTCACCGACCAGCGAGCCTACAAAGGAATTACTCACTCCCAGTGGAGAGCATCATGGATTTGGTGATGGAGGAGGGTTTGTGACGACGAAGACCAAAGATTCCCTCTCTAGAGCCCCAAAAGAACTCCAGATCTGGCCTCCTGATGAAGAATTAGAGGTGACGGCAGCTCCGTATCGTGAAACGAGATAATTCTTCCTCCCTGTTTTTTTCTCCAAAAATAGGATTTTATAGCGTCGGAGCTAGGGTCTGCGGGGCAACCAGGTGGGCAGAACCCACCTGGGCGCACCTGGAGGGGGGCGCCCTGGTGTGTTGTGCTCAGCCAGGCCCCCTCTGGTGGTTCTTGGCTCCAGTATTTTTCCTTATTTATATAAAAAATCCTTGCAAAGTTTCATTCCAATCCAAGAACTTTTATTTCTGCACAAAAACAACACCATGGTAGTTTTGCTGAAAACAGCGTCAGTCCGGGTTAGTTTCACTAAAATCATGCAAATTAGAGTCCAAAACAAGAGGAAAAGCATTAGGCAAAGTAGATATGACGGAGACGTATCAGTGTCCCAGAGATCTCTTGCCATCTCTAGTGTTCCCTTGAATAATGGCGTCTGCTTTCCTGCATTGACGTACGTGGCGCATATATTTTTCTTGTGGTTGTTGAATGCTATCGCCAACTTCTTAAGAGTAGTGTTCTCGACTTTCTCCAGATCTGCATCTATCAAATGATTTGGTAGGGTGAAATGTGACATGAGCGGAGATCAGGATTTGGTCCCTGACAATAACTCTGCATTGATGAATGAACTTGTTTGCATCTTCTTATGTTCATGCGGTTCACCATTAGGTTTGATGGCATCGATGTTGTACTTTACGCCAGCCTGCAACTATTTGGCCATTCCTCAAACTATCCTGGTGCTTGTAGAAGATTTTCTCGATCCGGAGTGCTAAAAGAGAAAGATCGATTCATTAATATATATATAAATCAATTAAAACATGTGATGATCACCAGATGCCTTATATAAATATACCTCGCCGGTCTTTGTTATTTGAAGAACAACATTTCCTTCATCATCATTGTTCTGGACTTCATCTATTCGTTCGTCTTCATCGAATATCATACCCTCATCGGTATTTTTCAGATATTGTGAGCCATCATCTTCTTCATTCTCATTTGGTCTCGGGGAGCGTATTATCTCGAACAGGGCCTCTTCTCCTTCTCTTCCGCTATTGTCCATAGCTTTTATTTAACTAACCAAGAAGAAAGATAAAACAATTTAGTATTCAAATTAGAATGCATGCATGCAATCAGTAAGGAAAAACTGAATCATAGTAGATAATATATATACTTCTCGAATAATCAAGATAATATGCATCATCGAATATAATCTCGAATACATCGTATCGAATTGTATAATCTTGAATACATAGCCTCGAATATTATCAAATATAATCTCGAATACATCTTGGGTATTAACACTAATACATCTCGAATATTATCATATATATAACATCACTAGCTAATACAAATCGAATCTTATCGAAGAATCTAGTTCACTCGCGGTTCCTGAGGCGCGGGCGATGGACACCCAAAGAGAAGGACCGATCATAGGATAATAGCTTGGGTGAGATCCCTGAAGAACTTGCCAGGTATTGGAGAAACTGACATCCAATGCATCCATATAGCGAAGGAACTACTAGTCCTCCTCTCTGACACGGCGACGTACCACCTCCGGCGGGGCTGGCTGCCTCCGCACCGAAAGTGGCCCACGCAAACGCCACCAAAGGAGCTCTGGGTCGATGACGGGACCCGGGGTCGGGTTCCTCACCAAGCTGCGCGCCCCTGAAGGTAGCACCTCCCAGTGCCTGCCCGACAGAGCCTAGTCTCGGACATGGCGCCTTTGAAGCAGGACATCATCGTGAACGAGTCGACGATGAGGATGGGCGCCTGATACGTCTCCAATGTATCTACTTTTCCAAACACTTTTGACCTTGTTGTGGACTCTAACTTGCATGATTTGAATGGAACTAACCCAGAATGATGTTATTTTCAGCTGAATTGCCATGGTGTTATTTTTGTGCAGAAATAAAAGTTCTCGGAATGACCTGAAAATTCACGGAGACACATTTTGGAATTTATAAAAAATACGGGCAAAAGAATCAGCGTAAGGGGGCCCACACCCTGTCCACAAGGGTGTAGGGCGCCACCCTGGGGCGCGCCCCTTGCCTTGTGGGCCCCCTGAGGCTCGACCGACGTCAACTCCAACTCTATATATTCACGTTCGGGGAGAAAAAAATGAAAGAGAGGATTCATCGCGTTTTACGATACGAAGCCGCCGCCAAGCCCTAATCTTCATCGGGAGGGCTGATCTGGAGTCCGTTCGGGGCTCCGGAGAGAGGAATCCGTCGCCATTGTCATCATCAACCTTCCTCCACCACCAGTTTGATGATGCTCACCGCCGTGCGTGAGTAATCTTATCGTAGGCTTGCTGGACAGTGATGGGTTGGATCAGATTTACCATGTAATTGAGTTAGTTTTCTTAGGGTTTGATCCCTTGTATCCATTATGTTCTAAGATTGATGTTGTATGACTTTGCTATGCTTAATGCTTGTCACTAGGGCCCGAGTGCCATGATTTCAGATCCGAACCTATTATGTTTTCATGAATATATTTGAGTTCTTGATCCCATCTTGCAAGTCAATAGTCACCTACTATGTGTTATGATCCGGTAACCCCGAAGTGACAATAATCGGGACCACTCCCGGTGATGACAGTAGTTTGATGAGTTCATGTATTCACCAAGTGTTAATGATTTGGTCTGGTACTCTATTCAAAGGAGTCCTTAATATCCCTTAGTTTACAATAGGACCCCGCTGCCACGGGAGGGTAGGACAAAAGATGTCATGCAAGTTCTTTTCCATAAGCACGCATGACTATATTCAGAATACATGCCTACATTACATGATGAACCAGAGCTAGTTCTGTGTCACCCTATGTTATTACTGTTGCATGAGGAATCACATCCGACATAATTATCCATCATTAATCCATTACCTACGATCTTTTCACATATTGATCTTTGCTTAGTTACTTTTCTGTTGCCACTATTACAATTGCTACAAAAATTGCTGGTGTTACTTTTGCCACCGTTACCTTTACTTCCATACTACTTTGCTAATAAATACTTTACTGCAGATATTAAGTCTTTCGGGTGCGGTTGAATTGAAAACTCAACTGTTAATACTTGAGAATATTCTTTGGCTCCTCTTGTGTCGAATCAATAAATTTGGGTTGAATACTCTACCCTCGAAAATTGTTGCGATCCCCTATACTTGTGGGTTATCAAGGTTATTTTCTGGCGCCGTTTCTGGGGAGCACAACTCTATTCTTTGAGTCACTTGGGATTTATATCTGTTGATCACTATGAAGAACTTGGAAGATGAAAGAACCAAGATTTTTTCCCTCAACTACGAGGGGAGGTAAGGAACTGCCATCTAGCTCTGCACTTGATTCACCTTTTGTTTTGAGTAAACATGCGACACCTACTCCTACTATTGATTCTGATATGTTGCATGTTATTGATGATGCCACTTCTGCCATCCATGATGCTTATGATGAAACTACTTCTATGCTTGATAATACTGTGCCATTAGGTGAATTTCTTGATGAACAACTTGCTAGGGTTAGAGAGAATGAAATTATTGAAACTAATAATATGGATGAAAGTGATGATGAAGATTCTCCCCCTAGATATGAATTGCCTGATGTGGCTGAGGGTTATGTTATGGATGAAGAAACTGCTAGAGATCTTTTAGCTTGCAAAGATAGATATGATATTAAGAAACTGTTAGCTAAACTGAAAGAAAAGCCTTTGAATGCTATAATGAAATATGACCCTGCTTTTGCTACTTCACCTATCTGTATTTCTGATAAGGATTATGATTTCTCTGTCGATCCTGAGTTAATTACTTTGGTTGAATTTGAAACTTTTTATGGTTATGAACCTGAAACTGTTGTGACACATCTTACTAAATTAAACGATCTAGCTACCATATTCACACATGAGGAAAAGAGTCGTTACTACTATATCCTTAAGTTATTTCCGTTCTCATTAAAGGGTGATGCTAAAACATGATTTAATTCTCTTGCTCCTGGTTGTGTGCGTAGTCCCCAGGATAGGATTTATTACTTCTCTCCTAAATATTTCCCCGCTCATAAGAAACAAGCTGCCTTAAGGGAATAATTTTGTGAAAATTGAAGAAGAGAGTCTCCCACAAGATTAGGGGAGGCTTCTCTGATTACTTAATGCTTTGCCTGATCATCCTCTCAAGAAAAATGAAATACTTGATATCTTTTATAATGGACTAACCGATGCTTCCAGAGACCACCTGGACAGTTGTTCTGGCTGTGTTTTCAGGGAAAGAACTGTTGAGAAAGCTGAATTGCTATTAAATAATATATTGAGTAATGATAGTGATTGGACACTTCCCGAACCATCTTCTAAGCCAACTCCCAAGAAAGGGGGTATTTTATTTCTCAGTCCTGAAGATATGCAAGAGGCAAAGAAATGTATGAAAGAAAAAGGGTATTAAAGCTTAAGATGTTATGAATTTACCACCTATTGAAAAAATACATGGTCTTGATAACCCGACACAGGTAGTAAAGGTAAATTATCTATAGAGATTTGATGAAGGTGATATTCCTCGTAATAAGTCTACTAGCCATTGCTTGGATAAGTTCGATAATTTTATTGGTAAACAAGAAAACTTTAATGCTTATGTTGGTAGACAATTGAAACGTAATGCTTATATGATTGAACACTTGAGTGATTATATGTCTAGGTTTAAGGGTGACCTTAAACTTATCAGTAAACATGCTTCTATGATTACAACTCAAGTAGAAAAAGTGCTTAAAGCACAAGATGATTTGCTCAGTGAATTAAATAATAAGAAAAATGATAATGCTGTTAGAGTTATGACTAGAGGGGGTAAAATGACTCAGGAACCTTTGTATCCTGAGGGCCACCCTAAGACAGTTGAACAAGATTCTGAGAGAACTAATGTTGATGCAACTAGTCCTTCTAAGAAGAAGAAAAAGAAAAATGATAGGACTTTGCATGCTTCTAGTGAACCTGTTGTAGACACACTTGAGAATCCCAATGATATTTCTATTTCTGATGCTGAAACACAATCTGGTAATCAACATGAACCTAGTGATAATGTTAGTGATAATGTTCATGTTGATTCTCTCTCAACCTAGCAATAACAATGATGTAGAGATTGAACCTGCTTCTAATCTTGATAACCCACAATCAAAGAGAGAACCATGGGTTCAGAAACCCATGCTCTTTCCTCCTAAACTATCCAAGAAAAATGATGATGAGGATTTTGAGCGCTTTGCTGAAATGATTAGACCTATCTTTTTGCATATGCGTTTGACTGCTATTCTTAAAATGAATCCTTATGCGAAGTATATGAAAGATATTGTTACAAATAAAAGAAAGATACTGGAAGCTGAAATTTCCACCAGGCTTGCCAATTATACTTTTAAAGGTGGAATACCTAAGAAGCTAGGAGATCCCGAAGTACCAACTATACCATGCTCCATTAAAAGAAACTATGTTAAAACTGCTTTATGTTATCTTGGAGCCGGTGTTAGTGTTATGCCTCTCTCTTTATATCGTAGACTTGATTTGAATAAGTTGACACCTACCGAAATATCTTTGCAAATGGCCGATAAATCGACAGCTATACCTGTCGGTATCTGTGAGGATGTGCCTGTTGTGGTTGCAAACATTACTATTTTAACGAACTTTGTTATTCTTGATATTCCTGAGGACGAGAGTATGTCGATTATCCTTGATAGACTCTTTTTGAATACTGCAGGGGCTGTTTTTGATTGCAACAAGGGCAATGTCACTTTTCATGTTAATGGTAATGCGCATATGGTACACTTTCCGAGGAAACAACCTCAAGTCCATAGTATCAATTCTATTGGAAAAATTTCAATGGACATGCATATCCCCGTTGAGGTAACTTAGTGTTATTCAAAAATTCTCCGGTTTCATGTTATTCGAAAAGAGTTTGTTAAAAAGACTTGATCAACCGTGTTAGTGGATTCCTTTTGATGAGTATGAGATGGACGAAGTTAGAAAGCACAACTCTGTGTACCCTCCTTCTACTTTCTCTTATTTAGAATAAATAAAGTAAAAACAATATTTTTTGTCTGTTATCTGAATTATCCTTGCAATAAAAATACCCCGAAAATAAAAGTTCTCCAAATGTCCTGAAAATGATATATGATTTTTTGTAGAATATTTTAGAATTACTAGCACTCAGAACACACCTAGTGGCCCCACCACTTGGCCACGAGGGTGCAGGGCGTGCCCCCCCTGGGGCGCCCCCTGCCTCGTGGACCCCATGTGGACCCCCTTCACTTATTCCAGTACCCACTCACTTCGTCTTCCTCCAAAAAAAAATCCTCCCATAGCTCAAACCCGAGTTCTACCTCATCTTGCTACCATTTTTGATCTCCTTGCTCAAATCTCCATTCACAAAACTGCTTTGGGGGATTGTTCTTTGGTATGTGACTCCTCCAATGATCCAATTAGTTTTTGTTCCAGTGCTTTATTTATTGCAAAGTTTTGTTGCTTAGGTGACCTTGTTCTTGAGCTTGCATGTCAAATTTATGTGGTAAAAAGTAGTTTTAATGCATTATATAACCTCTAGGAACTTGTAGGAGCAATTTCTATCAATCTTGTTGAGTTTGGTTCACTATTATTTTGAGTCACTAAAAATTTCAGAAATTTCAGAGAAAGAAAATGATGAAGAGATTGTTGAGGGGCTCTTCGAGCCGAAGCTCGAAGGATAAGCAGAAGGAGGAGAATAAAAAGCCCAAATAAAATCTTCCTCGCACCGCGGAGGTTCGGCCGTGCGAATGGCCTTGTGATGAGTTCTTAAGAACCACCAGAATTTACAATGATTTCTATTACTTGGCTGAGAGTGCAGGCCTCACCGACTTCCTCAACGACCAGCGTGAACAGTATGTCCTACTCACTAATATTTTCATGCAAATTTTTTATTTTCATGCTAAGAAATCACCACCTTCAGTGGAGTTTCACTTATATGATGAGGTTAAAGAGATGTCACTCCATGATTTTTGTCGAGACTACAAGATACCCTTTGAGGGCAGCATCGAGGAACCACATCGTAGTGATGTGGATGGGTTTATTGATAGAATTGCTATAGGACAAACTAGGAAAGTTTCCGATGCCAGAATTACTAGTATACATTTTGCTATTCTACGTTACTTTGTGATATTTGCTAGTAGATGCTTAATTAGTCGTGGGAACACTGGAATTCTTAGTGCTCCTAATATTGTCATTTTGCGCCATGCTTTGTTTCATGATACAACTTTCAGCTTAGGCGCTATTGTTGCTAAACGATTAAATATGAATCATACAAAGGGCCCCATTTTTGGATACATCTTGGCTTCACGCCTTGCCGAACATTTTGGGATACCTATTAGGCATTATGAGAAAGAGGAAAAGTTGTTGCCCCCTATTTTTCTAGATTATAACAGTATGGTAGCACATGATTTTATTGTTAAAGATAAGAAGAAGAGGCTTAAGTATAATTTGATATTTTATAAATCTCACTGTGAGATTATTACCTTGCCTGCACCCTCTTTGTTAGACATACTTTCAGGCACGTACCTCATCTTACCAAAGGCCATTTATGCGTACTGGAGGCTGATACAAGTCCAGAGCCTGAGCCTGAGCCACCACTTGACACTTATTGTCAGTCTTCTTATCAATGGGATCCGGAGGAGATCGCCAACCAGTGGCACCCTAAGGACCCTCCTTAGTACACCGGAGGGAGTAGCTCCCAAAAGCCTAAGCTTGGTGGAGTATGTATTTCTCACCGACATTACATTCATGTTCACACACTCATGCCAGTTGTCAATGCTCATACTTTTTCATTGTACTATCCATGCTAGTTTATTTTATTTTCTAAGCCTTCTTCTTGTGTGTTTGAAAAACCATAAGAAAAACCAAAAAATTTAGTTGTATCTTTTAGCTAGTTTACTTTCCATGATTGTAGTACTAGTAATTAACAGAAAACCCAAAAAGATTTATCGTTCTTGTTTTGCTTGTTGGGAGCTTTCCCGTGTAAATAGCTTTATTTCTTTTCTTGTTCTTTGGGGGTCGAGAGGAGAAGACCATGATGAAAATGATGAGTGGCTCTCATATGCATTATTGTTGATTTAAGAAAGAGACCATGTTACCTTGTCTTCTCCCTTGTATTAAATGCTTGTAGATTCCAGCTTAGTCCAATGCACGTGCACTATTATTATTATCCACACCGTTCGGTCGTGCAAGTGAAAGGCAATAATGATGATATATGATGGATTGAATGTGATGAGAGAAGCTGGTATGAACTCGACCTATCTTGTTTTTGTAAATATGATTAGTTAATCGTTCCTGATTCGGCCTATTATGAATGAAACATGTTTGCAATGACAATTAGAGATTATAGTTACCCATGCCATGCTTAATTAGCTAGGAGTTTATAATGGTTTACCTTGCGTGCCAACATGGTATTAAAAAGGTTGTCATGTGGTATGATAGGGTGGTATCCTCCTTTGAACGATTCGAGTGTCTTGACTTGGCACACGTTCATGCATGTAGTTGAAACAAAATCAACATAGCCTCCATGATACTTATGTTCATGGTGATTTATATCCTACTCATGCTTGCACTCATTATTGATTAATACTAATGCATGTGCATGATTGTTGTCGCTTCCCAGTCTCTTTCTATCCTTCACTTGTACTAAGCGGTAATACTGCTTGTGCATCCACTTCCATAAACCCCAATGTTATTCCATATGAGTCCACCATACCTTCCTATAAGTGGTATCTACCTGCCATTCCAAGTAAATTTGTATGTGCCAAACTCTAAACCTTCAAGTGAAATTCTATTTTGTATGCTTGAATAGCTCATGTATCAACTAGGGTTGTCTATATCTTCCATGCTAGGTGGGTTATTCTCAAGATGAGTGGACTCCGCTCATCATTCATGAGAAAATGGCTGGTAACTGGGATGCCCAGTCCCATGCTCGAATCAAAATTATTGAAAACAAAACACCCCCAGGATTGTTGTTAGTTGGGGGCACCGTTGTTTTGGACAAGCCATGGATTGATGTTTGTTGGTGGTGGGGGAGTATAAACTTTACCATTCTGTTTGGGAACTGCCTATAATGTATGTAGCATGGAAGATGTCGAGACCTCTTGTTTGTTATGTTGAAAATGAAAGTATACCACTCAAAAAAATATTTATCTCTGTTTCAAAACTCGAGCCCTGGCACCTCTGCAAATCCCTGCCTCCCTCTGCGAAGGGCCTATCTATTTACTTTTATGTTGAGTCATCATCCTCTTATTAAAAAGCAGCAGTTAGAGGGCACCGCTATCATTTGCATGCATTACTATTAATTTACATTGAGTATGACTGCGTCTGGATCTCTTTTACCATGAATTACAATGTCTAGTCAGTCTTTGATCTTCAGGGGTGCTCTGCATTTATGTTTTGTGGTCTCAGAAAGGGCTAGCGAGATACCATCTTGTTATATCATATTCTGATTGTTTTGAGAAAGTGCTGTCATCCGAGATTAATTATTATTGCTCGCTAGTTGATTATGCCATTATATGAGTAAAAATGAGACCTAAATGTTATTGTGAATATGGTTAGTTCATAATCTTTGCTGAAAACTTGAGTGCTGGCTTCACATATTTGCAACAACAAGATCAAACCGAGTTTGTAAATTTTTTTATTTATCACTTTTAGTTTGTCAACTGAATTGCTTGAGGACAACAAAAGGTTTAAGCTTTGGGGAGTTGATACGTCTCCAACGTATCTACTTTTCCAAACACTTTTGACGTTGTTTTGGACTCTAACTTGCATGATTTGAATGGAACTAACCCGAACTTATGCTGTTTTTAGCAGAATTACCATGGTGTTATTTTTGTGCAAAAATAAAAGTTCTCGAAATGACCTGAAAATTCATGGAGACACGTTTTGGAATTTATAAAAAATACTAGCGAAAGAATTAGTGTAAGGGGCCCACCCCCTGTAGTACCAAACTAGAGTTTGAGGAGTTCATTTATTCACTAAGTGTTAATGCTTTGTTCTAGTACTCTATTAAAAGGAGGCCTTAATACCCCTTAGTTTCCAATAGGACCCCACTTCCACGGGAGGGTAGGACAGAATATGTCATGCAAGTTCTTTTCCATAAGCATGTATGACTATATTCGGAATACATGCCTACATTACCTTGATGAACCGAAGCTAGTTCTGTGTCACCCTATGTTATAACTATTGCATGAGGAATCACATCCAACATAATTATCCATCATTGATCCATTGCCTATGAGCTTTTCACATATTTATCTTTGCTTACTTACTTTTCCGTTGCCACTATTACAATTGCTTCAAAAACTGCTACTGTTACTTTTGCCACCGTTACCATTACTTCCATACTACTTTGCTACTAAATACTTTGCTGCAGATATTAAATCTTTCAGGTGCGGTTGAATTGACAACTCAACTATTAATACTTGAGAATATTCTTTGGCTCCCCTTGTGTCGAATCAATAAATTTGGGTTGAATACTCTACCCTCGAAAACTGTTGTGATCCCCTATACTTCTAGGTTATCAGGGCCGTGCATCGGACGTCGAGAACCAATTTTGTGAAAAAAAATCCTATATATGCAATGTCATTTTATTAGGAAATTTTGAGCAAAATATTCTCTTTTCAATTATAATGTCGAATTCCTAGGTTATAACTACACTAATAATATTCCTTTCTCAAAAAATTCCGAAACTTTTCCCCTTTTACTCCTTTATTAAATATATATATATGGTCAACTTTTTCGTATGTAACTTTTTTATATGCAATTTTTTTCTATACTATGATATACGACATTATATAAAATTAAAAAACAAAAAAAGAAACACTAATTAAGCATACTTCTATATATCCATTAAAAATTAGAAAAACAACATGATAAAAAAATCTATACTAATTAAACACTAATTATATCCATCTAACATGCATTCATACATACATATATACTAGTGAAAAATAATCATCTAAAACATGTAAACTAATTAATTTCTATACATACATATATAGTAATATACTAATTAATTGCACGAATGTCAAAATTTCCTCAACTTTTTTCTATACATACATATATATACTAATATAGCAACATGTATAGTGAAAATTTTTCTATAGATGATTATATAATAAATAATCATCTAAAACAACTAAAACATCTAAATAAAACATCAAACATTCATGTGCATACATGTATAAAAAACTAGTGAAAAAAATCGCCGGAGAGGGCGGCCGGGCGAGCTCACAGCGGGCGGATGACGGCGTCGAGGTGCGGCAGGGGAGCGGAAGGACGGACGGCAATGTCGAGGGGCAGCAGCGCGGACGGATGGTGATGGAGAGGTGTAGGGGCGGCCACGACGTCGAGGTGTAGTAGAGGCACGGACGGATGGCCGCGTTGAAGTGCGGTAGGGGCGCGGACGGACGGACGACGACGTCGAGGGGCAGGGCCACGCGGACGGACAGCGATGGCGAGCTCCGGCAGCCTGGCGGCGTGGTGGCGTTCGGCGTTGTCAAGAAGAATGGAGCATTTGTGGAAATTTTTGTAACTTCTGCTTACATAGGAGGCACCTTTAGTCCCGGTTGGAGCCATCAACCGGGACTGAAGGTCAATTTTGGCCAAGCCAAGCGGCAGGAAGCCAGTCCTTTAGACCTAGTTGGTGGCTCCAACCGTGACTAAGGAGTCCCCTTTAGTCGTGGTTGGAGCCACCAACCACGACTAAAGGTGGTGTGCTGCTAGGTGAGGGGCGCGGTGGATGTTCAGTCCCACTTCACTAGTTGAGAGGAGCCTGCACCTATTTATAAGGCCCGACGCAGCCTCTCCAATGAGCTCCTCTCTAATGCATGCCTTCTGGGCCTACCGCACCTGTGCTGCCCTGTTGGGCCTACTAGGCCTTGCGGGCCTGCATCCTGGCCCAACTAGAGGTTGGGTTTCTAGTCATATGCAGGTCGTAGTGGCCTAGTAGGCAGGCTTTTTAATAATTTATTTAATTTTCATTTTTTGTTTTCTGCTTTATTTATTTTATTTTGTTTTTGATTTCTTTTTTGGTTTATTTAGAGTTTCTTTGTGAATCTTTTTTGCTTTAGGTAAAAAAAATAAACTTTTTCTTAGTGCGGGTTTTCAAATTTTAATAATCTAAATTTGAATTATTTGAAATTTGTGTGAATCACTAGTTTGTGAATAACTTTACTCTAAAAATTGCTTTTTTAGTGCTTCTTTTTTCTGCTATTTAACATTAGTGTGTTTTATTATTATATTCTATTTTGTAATTCTTAGGTTATTTAAAAAATGAAATGCCTTTGTAATAGATGAGTTTCCGTTAGAAACTCTGATACTTCAAAAGTGATTGTCCATTTTGTACACGAAGTGCATTCAGATTTTGACGTAACCCTCTCGACTTTTTAGCACATGCTATGTGGATGAAATGATGATACCATACCAAATTTCAACCTTTTCAGAGTTCATTTGTAGTTCTTTTCAATTTTAGGGTCATTTACCTAAAAAATTTAGTAAATGCATGAAAAATAGCAAATGATGTCACAAAGGGTTGAAAATTGATGACGTAGCTTCGAATGGTGCATACTGAATGCACAAAAAGTCTGAAGTCGAAATAAGTTTTGAAAAATGAAATGCCTTTGTAACAGACAAGTTTTCATCCGAAACCCCGATACTTCGAAAGAGATTGTCCATGTTGTACATGAAATGCATCCAGTTATTATCGTAACCCTCTCAACTTTTTAGCACATGCTATGTGGGTCAAATGATAATACCATGCCAACTTTCAACCTTTTCAGAGTTCATTTGTAGTTCTTTTCAATTTCATGGTCATTTAGCTCAACAAAATTAGTAAATGCTTGAAAAAAGCAAATGAAGTCACAAAGGGTTGAAAATTGATGACGTGGCTTTGAATGGTGCATACTGAACGCACAAAAGGTCTAGAGTTGAAATAAGTTATCGAAAATGAAATGCCTTTGTAACAGACGAGGTATCATCAGAAACCCTGATACATCAAAAGATATTGTCCATTTTGTACACAAAGTGCATCCAATTTTGCCGCAACCCTCTCAACTTTTTAGCACATGCTATGTGGGTGAAATGATGATACCATGCCAACTTTCAACCTTATCAGAGTCCATTTGTAGTTTTTTTCAATTTTAGGGTCATTTAGATAAAAAATTAGTAAATGCATGAAAATAGCAAATGAAGTCGGAAAGGGTTGAAATTTGATGATTTGGCTTCCAATGGTGCATACTAAATGCACAAAAAGTCTGGAGTTAAAATAAGATAAAAAATGAAATGCCTTAGTAACACACGAGTTTTCGTTGGAAACCCTGATACTTGAAAGAGATTGTCCATTTTTGTACACGAAGTGCATCCAGTTATTGCCGTAACCCTCTCAACTTTTTGGCACATGCTATGTGGGTCAAATGATGAAACCATGCCAACTTTCAACCTTTTTAGAGATCATTTGTAGTTCTTTTCAATTTTAGGGTCATTTAACTCAACAAAATCAGTAAATGCATAAAAAGTAGCAAATGATGTCAGAAAGGGTTGAAAATTGATGATGTGGCTTCGAATGGTGCATACTAAACGCACAAAAGGTCTGGAGTCGAAATAACTTTTGAAAAACGAAATCCCTTTGGAACAGACGAGTTTTCGTCAAAAACCATGATACTTTGAAAGACATTGTCCATTTTGTACACGAAGTGCATCCAGTTTTTGTCATAACCCTCTCTACTTTTTAGCACATGCTATGTGGGTGAAATGATGAGACCATGCCAACTTTCAACCTTTTTAGAGTTCATTTGTAGTTATTTTCAATTTTAGGGTCATTTAGCTCAGAAAAATTAGTAAATGCATGAAAAATAGCAAATGAAGTCAGAAAGGGTTGAAAATTGATCACGTGGGTTTGAATGGTGCATACTGAACGCATAAAAGGTCTAGAGTTGAAATAAGTTCTCAGAAATGAAATGCCTTTGTAACAGACGAGTTTTCGTCAAAAACCCTGACACTTCGAAAGAGATTGCCCATTTTGTACACGAAGTGCATCCAATTTTTGCCATAACCCTCTCAACTTTTGGGCACATGCTATGTAAGTGAAATGATGATACCATGCCAACTTTCAACCTTTTCAGAGTTCATTTGTAGTTTTTTTTTCCAATTTCAGGGTCATTTAGCTAAAAAATCAGTAAATGGATGAAAATAGCAAATGAAGTCGGAAAGGATTGAAATTTGATGATTTGGCTTCGAATGGTGCATACTGAATGCACAAAAAGTCAGGAGTTGAAATAAGTTAAAAAAATGAAATACCTTTGTAACACACGAGTTTTCGCCGAAAACCCAGATACTTGAAAGAGATTGTCCATTTTTGTACACGAAGTGCATCCAGTTATTGCCATAACGTTCTCAACTTTTTGGCACATGCTATGTGGGTCAAATGATGAAACAATGCCAACTTTCAACCTTTTCAGAGTTCATTTGTAGTTCTTTTCAATTTTAGGGTCATTTAACTCAACAAAATCAGTAAATGCATAAAAAGTAGCACATGATATCAGAAAGGGTTGAAAATTGATGATGTGGCTTTGAATGGTGCATACTAAACGCACAAAAGGTCTGGAGTCAAAATAACTTTTGAAAAATGAAATCCCTTTGGAACAGACGAGTTTTCGTCAGAAACCATGATACTTCGAAAGACATTGTCCATTTTGTACACGAAGTGCATCCAGTTTTTGACGTTACCCTCTCTACTTTTTAGGACGTGCTATGTGGGTGAAATGATGTGACCATGCCAAGTTTCAACCTTTTCAGAGTTCATTTGTAGTACTTTTCAATTTTAGGGTCATTTAGCTCAAAAAAATTAGTAACTGCATGAAAAATAGCAAATGAAGTCAGAAAGGGTTGAAAATTGATGACGTGGCTTTGAATGGTGCATACTGAACGCACAAAAAGTCTAGAGTTGAAATAAGTTTTCGAAAATGAAATGCCTTTGTAACAGACGAGTTTTTGTCAGAAACCCTGATACTTCGAAAGAGATTGCCCATTTTGTACATGAAGTGCATCCAATTTTTGCCATAACCCTCTCAACTTTTTGGCACATGCTATGTGAGTGAAATGATGATACCATGCCAACTTTCAACCTTTTCAGAGTTTGTTTGTAGTTTTTTTCAATGTTAGGGTCATTTTGCTAAAAAAACAGTAAATGCATGAAAATAGCAAATGAAGTCGGAGAGGTTTGAAATTTGATGATTTGGCTTCCAATGGTGCATATTGAATGCACAAAAAGTCTGGAGTTGAAATAAGTTAAAAAAATGAAATGCCTTTGTAACACATGAGTTTTTTGTCGAAAACCCTGATACTTGAAAGATATTGCCCATTTTGTACACGAAGTGCATCCAGTTATTGCCGCAACCCTCTCAACTTTTTGGCACATGCTATGTGAGTCAAATGATGAAACCATGCCAACTCCCAACCTTTTCAGAGTTCATTTGTAGTTCTTTTCAATTTTAGAGTCATTTAACTCAACAAAATCAGTAAATGCATAAAAGTAGCAAATGATGTCAGAAAGGGTTGAAAATTGATGATGTGGCTTCGAATGGTGCATACTAAACGCACAAAAGGTCTGCAGTTGAAATAACTTTTGAAAAATGAAATCCCTTTGGAACAGTCGAGTTTTCGTCAGAAACCGTGATACTTCGATAGACATTGTCCATTTTGTACACGAAGTGCATCCAGTTTTTGTCGTAACCCTCTCTACTTTTTAGCACATGCTATGTGGGTGAAATGACGAGACCGTGCCAACTTTCAACCTTTTCAGAGTTCATTTGTAGTTCTTTTCAATTTTAGGGTCATTTAGCTCAAAAAATTTAGTAAATGCATGAAAAATAGAAAATGAAGTCAGAAAGGGTTGAAAATTGATGACGTGGCTTTGAATAGAGCATACTGAACGCACAAAAGGTCTAGAGTTGAAATAAGTTTTCGAAAATGAAATGCCATTGTAACATACGAGTTTTCGTCAGAAACCCTGATACTTCGAAAGAGATTGCCATTTCGTACACGAAGAAATTAGTAAATGCATGAAAAATAGAAAATGAAGTCAGAAAGGGTTGAAAATTGATGACGTGGCTTTTAATAGAGCATACTGAACACACAAAAGGTCTAGAGTTGAAATAAGTTTTCAAAAATGAAATGCCATTGTAACAGAGGAGTTTTCGTTAGAAACCCTGATACTTCAAAAGAGATTGCCATTTTGTACACGAAGTGCATCCAATTTTTGCCATAACCCTCTCAACTTTTTGGCACATGCTATGTGAGTGAAATGATGGAACCATGCCAACTTTCAACCTTTTCAGAGTTCATTTGTAGTTTTTTCAATGTTAGGGTCATTTAGCTAAAAAAATCAGTAAATGCATGAAAATTGCAAATGAAGTCGGAAAGGTTTGAAATTTGCTGATTTGGCTTCCAATGGTGCATACTGAATGCACAAAAAGTCTGGAGTTGAAATAAGTTAAAAAATGAAATGCCTTTGTAACGCACGAGTTTTTGTCGAAAACCCTGATACTTGAAAGAGATTGTCCATTTTGTATACGAAGTGCATCCAGTTATTGCGGCAACCCTCTCAACTTTTTGGTACATGCTATGTGGGTCAAATGATGAAACCATGCCAACTCTCATCCTTTTCAGAGTTCATTTATAGTTCTTTTCAATTTTAGAGTCATTTAACTCAACAAAATCAGTAAATGCATAAAAAGTAGCAAATGAGGTCAGAAAGGGTTGAAAATTGATGATATGGCTTTGAATGGTGCATACTAAACGAACAAAAGGTCTGGAGTCGAAATAACTTTTGAAAAATGAAATCCCCTTGGAACAGATGAGTTTTCGTCAGAAACCGTGATACTTCGAAAGACATTGTCCATTTTGTACATGAAGTGCATCTAGTTTTTGTCGTAACCCTCTCTCCTTTTTAGCACATGCTATGTGGGTGAAATGACGAGACCATGCCAACTTTCAACATTTTCAGAGTTCATTTGTAGTTCTTTTCAATTTTAGGGTCATTTAGCTCAAAAAATAGTAAACGCATGAAAATGGAAAATGAAGTCAAAAGGGTTGAAAATTGATTACGTGGCTTTGAATGGTGCATACTGAATGCACAAAAGGTCTAGATTTGAAATAAGTTTTCGAAAATGAAATGCCTTTGTAACAGACGAGTTTTCGTCAGAAACCCTGATACTTCGAAAAAGATTACCCATTTTGTACACAAAGTGCATCCAATTTTTGCTGCAACCCTCTCAACTTTTTAGCACATGCTATGTGGGTGAAATGATGATAGCATGCCAACTTTCAACCTTTTAAGAGTTCATTTGTAGTTTTTTTTTTCAATTTCAGGGTCATTTAGCTAAAAAATCAGTAAATGCATGAAAATAGCAAATGAAGTCGGAAAAGGTAGAAATTTGATGATTTAGCTTCGAATGGTGCATACTGAATGCACAAAAAGTCTAGAGTTGAAATAAGTTAAAAATGAAATGCTTTTGTAACACACGAGTTTTCGTCGAAAACCCTGATACTTGAAAGAGATTGTCCATTTTGTACATGAAGTGCATCCAGTTATTGCCGCAACCCTCTCAACTTTTTGGCACATGCTATGTGGGTCAAATGATGAAACCATGCCAACTCTCAACCTTTTCAGAGTTCATTTGTAGTTCTTTTCAATTTTAGAGTCATTTAACTCAACAAAATCAGTAAATGCATAAAAAGTAGCAAATGATGTCAGAAAGGGTTGAAAATTGATGATGTGGCTTCGAATGGTGCATACTAAATGCACAAAAGGTCTGGAGTCGAAATAACTTTTGAAAAATGAAATCCCTTTGGAACAGACGAGTTTTCGTCAGAAACCGTGATACTTCGAAAGACATTTTCCATTTTGTACACGAAGTGCATCCAGTTTTTGTCGTAACCATCTCTACTTTTTAGCACATGCTATGTGGGTGAAATGACGAGACCGTGCCAACTTTCAACCTTTTCAGAGTTCATTTGTAGTTCTTTTCAATTTTAGGGTCATTTAGCTCAAAAAAATCAGTTAATGCATGAAAAATAGCAAATGAAGTCGGAAAGGGTTTAAATTTGATGACTTCGCTTCGAATGGTGCATACTGAATGTACAAAAAGTCTGGAGTTGAAATGAGTTAAAAATGAAATGCCTTTGTAACACACGAGTTTTCGTCGAAAGCCCTGATACTTGAAAGAGATTGTCCATTTTGTACACGAAGTGCATCCAGTTTTGGTCGTAATCCTCCCTACTTTTTAGCACATGCTATGTGGCTGAAATGATGAGACCATGCCAATTTTCAACCTTTTTAGAGTTCATATGTAGTTCTTATCAATTTTAGGCTCATTTAGCTCAAAAAATTAGTAAATGCATGAAAAATAGCAAATGAAGTCAGAAAGGATTGAAAATTGATGACGTGGCTTTGAATGGTGCATACTGAATGCACAAAAAGTATGGAGTTGAAATAAGTTTTCAAAAATGCCCTTTGTAACAGACGAGTTTTCGTCCGAAACCCTGATACTTCGAAAGAGATTATCCATTTTGTACACAAAGTGCATCCAGTTTTTGTCGTAACCCTCTCTGCTTTTTAGCACATGCTATGTGGGTGAAATGATGAGACCATGCCAACTTTCAACCTTTTCAGAGTTCATTTGTAGTTCTTTTCAATTTTAGGGCCATTTAGCTCAAAAAAATTAGTAAATGCATGAAAAATAGAAAATGAAGTCAGAAAGGATTGAATATTGATGACGTGGCTTCAAATGGTGCATACTGAACGCACAAAAAGTCTGGAGTTGAAATAAGTTTAAAAAAATGAAATGCCCTTGTAACAGACGAGTTTTCGTCCGGAACCCTGATACTTCGAAAGAGATTATCCATTTTGTACACGAAGTGCATCCACTTATTGCCGTAACCCTCTCAACTTTTTAGCACATGCTATGTGGGTGAAATGATGATGCGATGCCAACTTTCAACCTTTTCACAGTTCATTTGTATTTCTTTTCAAATTTAGGGTCATTTAGCTCAACAAAATCAGTAATTGCATGAAAATAGCAAATGAAGTCAGAAAGGGTTGAAAATTGATGATGGAAACAGCACGCCAACTCCTCAATCCGAAGTAATAACGTGGACAAACCGTATAGGCCCATCTTGTAATCCCTTACGCGTCGCGTCGCAGGAACTCACACGCTAGTAGAGATTTTGACAAGAATTCTCTAAACTCGATAATGCCCGACGGCCGAAACATACACGGTGTCTAATTCATCAAAAAATAATCTAACCTCCTACAGAAGATTGACTCGTCTTTATATTATAGTCACACACCCTGCCTGGCTTGGAATGCAAGCACTTCTTATGTACAATAATAATTATGCTAAACAGACTTGATTTAATTAAGGAAACAAAAACCAATATTAGTTTTGGTGTATGCGCCATTAGCTCCTGATCTTCCGCTGGTGGCCCCCAGCCAATATCCTTCAAGCTTAACAACTCCCAGTTATTTGGAATCCTCATGCCGATCCTCTCCTTGCAATGCACGAATAAAAACATAAAAAGGACTTTTAGTTTTGGTCCTGACGTACCTAGTACTACCAAATAGAAACTCTTCTGCAATGGATTCCTTATCATGCACACCATAAGCTACCTTATCTTGTATAAACCCAAGGAAATTATATCCATCAACGTGACTCACCAATGCATCATCTTTCTCATGCATGCATGGCTGTATGCACATACTGTATGGCAGTAACACCAAATACCTAGCATTAATTTCCTTTAATTCCTGTGTAGTATCATTCTTCTCTTCTAGATCTTCTGTTTTCATGCTTCACGTAACAGTGATGCCAACAAAATTTATAGATTCTTCTTGAACACCACTGGTAGCATATTCAGTTGTGTGTGTAGACGTGGCCGTATCATCCTCCGTCCCTTCATGCGAAACCATCCTCGGTTTCGAGTCAGTCTGTATAGCAACAACGTCATCTACAGATTGAACATGCACCTGATTTTTTCCAGCTGATTCAATTTCCTTCTTTGCTTTTACTTGCTCCTTCATCTTCTGTAGTCATTCCTTCCTCCAATTTTGGAACTGCTTCTTCTCCATTGCCATGAGAACATTTTTTTCATGTACAACCGTGAACGTATTCACGAGATAGTCGTATGTAGTATTATTTTTCTTGTACCATGGCTCTCCCAACAGCATATGACAAGAAATCATCGGTACCGGAATTATGTCGCACATAACAATACACGAAAATTTGACAACTAAGAACAGTACCATAGTTTGGTGCGTAATGTCGAGCTTGTCGTGGTACCTCCTCGGTGAGTACGGTCGTGGATGTGTTGTCATCGATAGTTGCAACTTCTCCACCATGTCGACGCCGACCACGTTGATCAAACTGTCATGGTCGATCGTTGTGGTGCAAACTTTGTCTCCCACTTTACAGTAGATGTGAGAAAGTTCAACACCATACCCCTTCTCCCCCAGCAAAAAAATCGCTAGAGAGCCTCTAGTAGCTCCTTGGTGATGGCGCGCCGGCCGTCTCCTCCGAAGTACCGTGAGAAACTCCGGTCTCTGATACCACTTAGTGTGGAGCGAACCTCGTGACGAGGATCGATCCACACCAGAGTTCATTTGTAGTTCTTTTCAATTTCAAGGTCATTTAGCTCAAAAAATAAGTAAATGCATGAAAAAGAGCAAATGAAGTTAGAAAGGGTTGACAATTTGTTTGTACATAATATGTCTTCATGTTTCAAATGCCAAAACACATAAGTACCCTAACTATTACAAAATTCCCTCTGGTTTGTCCGAAGTGGCACTTTCCACATATATAAGTCCGAAAACTCACTAGAGCAGAAAATGATGACAGTGAAGCCGGCCACATCCCAGAGTGGGATCTTTGGGTATAGAACTGTTGTGCATGAAGTGGAAGTTCATTATGATGGCAGTGCTCATCCAAGGCCCTAAGTAATCCGACAATGACATTGATGTGTACCTAAGGTAATTAGTTGAAGAACACTTACAGAGTGGGATTGACATCCCAATGCTCATCCAAGTACATGCGATTTCTGTATAAAAAGATAAGAACAAGAGGCTCACCAAGGTGGTGTCAGCGACGGGACGGTGCGGGCAGTCGATGGTGGTTAGGACGGGGACGGGAAGGCACTAAGTAAACCACACCTACATATGCAAACTAAGAGTTAATTTGAGCTCAAATTGCATATAAATAAAATAAACTACCACACATATAATTAATTCCAAACTAAAACCCAAAAATCACTATACTTATAGAGCATTGCAAAAGCTAATCTAGCATTGTAATCACTCACTAGTGTGTGTCGGTCTTAAACAAACGGTTTTTAACCCCTTTCTGTCACGGCATTCGGAACCGTCGCCAAGTGAGTGTGGGCGCTAGGGGGTCCTTCCCACATGACCCAGGAACCGTTGGGATATGCCCTCCTAGCACACACGCTCAACAAAATGAGGTCGTGTACGACCGGCGCGCACTCAAATACATAAATACGTACAGTAGTGCTAAAAAATACAATTACACAGTCGAAATCATTTCTGGTCGTATGTACATCCCACACAGTCAGTCACCACTAAACGTTCCCATTAGTATATACATCCCACACGGTCACTACAAGGAAAACGTTTGCGCAAGGTGGCGTAACGCAAACAGTTTTGAAGAGAATGTCGTGTGTGATTGTTCATTGATCCAAGACGGTTTATTCATAGAAACTTTGTGCGTTTCCTGAGGTCATCACCCACGGTGGTTTCTCATTAACCGTTTGCAATAGGAAAACCCAATTAGCAAGCTAATTGGACAATTAATGGGCTAATTGCCCTATTATTAATAATCCATTTACTAATCTAATCGACATTCATATTAAGCACATAATATACTCCATTTCCATATTAAGGAAGCAGGATTTCATAATTGAAATACATCAAAGTACAACATGATATAGCTTCAGCACTTAGCTACCCCATTACACAACTGCACCAGCAGCAAGTTTCACATGCAACATCTAGAACCTTTTGAAATTATCATCATAGTAGGTACATAGAGAGATGCATCTCATCCGGAAAACTGTTGAAGCGGAAGGAAAATATTGAGCCTTCATTCATGTTGAAGGTCTTTGCAACTTTAGGCCAGTGCCTGTGGATGATTGACCGTCCATCATTCGACCTCTTTAGGAACACATCAATATTGAACCGTGGGCGTTGTATGAAAACTTTCCTCGCCTTCTGACTACAGAGGTGGTTTGAGAGGTAATCATCAGTGAAGCCTAAAAACAAGGATGTGCATAAATATCATCTCTATATTGGAAATGGGGCAAAGGAATACAAAAAGGCAAGGTATAATAGTTAGTACCATCTTGTAAACCTCATTGCTTCCCATTGTTTCCCTGTAACACATATAAGGTAGTTAGTCATTAGGTTAAGTAAGGGTTCGCATGCTATCAATAAAATATGTTGATGATAAATAAGCACATTGCATATTCATTAGATTAATTCAAGCCACATGGAAAACCCATTTATCCAAACCAAGCATGATTAAGAACTAGGAAATATAGCACTTGTATATGTTTCTCATGTATTAAGTGCAGCCAAATTCTATTTATTCCTCACAGGGTATACAACAACAGAATGCAGCCACAACAATTGAACATCACATTACAGAATTGAACCAAGCAGTTAACTAAACACCACAACAAATGAACCAAACGTTAACTTAGCACCACATTGCACAATAGAACATACTCCTAATAGCAGATCAGACAGTTAACCAAACCAAGCTTAACAACTTGGAAATATAGGAATTGTATTTGTTTCTCATGTATTTTGTACAACCAAATTCGATTTATTCCTCGCATAGTATACAAGAAGAGAATACAGCCACATCAATTGAACATCGCATTGCAGAATTGAACCAAGCAGTTAACTAAACACCACAAGAAATGGACCAAACATTAACTAACCACAACATTGCACAATATAACATACTCCTAATAGAATATCAGACAGTTAACCAAACCAAGCATGCTTAACAACTTGAAAATATAGCAATTGTATTTATTTCTCATGTATTTAGTACAACCAAATTCGATTTATTCCTCACATGGTATACAATAACAGAATGCAGCCACAACAATTGAACATCGCATTGCAGAATTGAGCCAAGCAGTTAACTAAACACCACAACAAGTGAACCAAGCCACAACAAATGAACAAAGCAGTTAAGTAAACACCAATTGAACAATATAACATACTCCTAATAGAACATCAGACAGTTAACCAAACCAAGCATGCTTACCAACTTGGAAATATTGCACCCTGAAGAATTGAACATCACATTTGCAGAATTGAACCAAGCAGTGAATTGAACACCCCATTACATGACATATAAAACACATACACTATACCAGAAGATTGCATGGTGAAAGTAGATAGCACAATTCACTAGAATTTTTTAAGGAAAGGCAGTAGCTAGCAAACTAAACATGGGTCCTTATTGTGAGCTAATAAGACAAGCTACTCCTCATTGTCGGAGATATCGATGACGATTGGCTCCTTGGACATGGAAGCGGGTGAGGCCTCCGCATCGTGGGTGCCCTCATTGTAGTGGTGAGTTGCCTGAGCCGCTTCGGGCACCAATCTTCTGGCTCTCGTGATGATGTAAGCACGTGCACACTGAGAAAACACCTCATAGTCCTCGTCGAACGCACTGACGGTGGCCTTGAGAAAACCTCATCAACTTTCATTTAAAGCAGCCAACCGCGTCGCGGCATCGGCGCGCGAGGCGTCAACGGTGGCCTCGACAGCAAGGTTCTCCTCCAAGATCTAGGGTCAGGACGAATGGCAGCCACCGTGACCTCATCCCCGTGTGTGGCCGTGATTTTCTTCTCCGCTGCCAAATGCTCCTTGAGGTCCTCGCTATACTGCGTGCACCATGGCTTAGGTCGCCACTTATTTGGTGGAGGGGTCGGTGATTTGGGTGGAAGGTGTCGCGCTCATGCCAGCGGTTGAGGCATGTGGGATGTGGAAGGAGGATAGGATGGGGGCCGGGTGTGGATTACTTGCCTGCATAGGCGAGGCCGAGCAGCGTGAAGGAGGGTCGCCGGCAAGGAGGCGGCAGCACTGCAAGCAAGGAGTGAAGGTTTCAACTTGGAAAGGAAGGAGTAAAGAGGGGAAATGTGGCTTTTGGTAAGGGGGAGGGGGCGGGGACATAGATATTTCCGCGGAAGCCGAAAATTTGGAATCGCTTTAGACAAAAAACTGGCGCGCAAAGTGTCATCGAACACGGTCCCTTACTCAGACACGGTCCAAAGATATTTTGTCCTGCATCTCACACAGTTGGTTATAATAAACTGTGTGGGATCTACTTGATTTTTGGTCTTGATTTGAATTACATAATGGGGTCACGGTGGCCATGGATGGAGTTTGAATTGCTAGACCTTTTATCTACAGTGATCATAAATGAATTGGAATTATCCAGGGTTCGTTTGGACATTTTTATGCATTAAGTGAGTTTTCAATGCATTTATGTGCATAATTTAAATTTGAACTACATGCACATGCTCCAGTGCATATAGATTCGTTGAAAAATCAAATCTTTGTCATTGGGTGCATGCTTAGGTCACATGCAAGAAATGGGAATGAATTTCAAACACCATGGCACCGTTGATTGCCAGCAAAACATTGAGACGTCTGGTTTATAAATTCTAGTAAATCCAAAACTCGTCTGAAATTCATGAAACTTGGCATGCTATCATGGAGCGGCATCAACATTCCATGGTACAAATTTTGTCCCATTTGGGGCAGGTTTGGGTATATGCTTCTCAAAAACCAGAGCTTCTCACAACATGCATGATGGTTTTCGGTAGGAACGTCCCACCTTTGGGGACGAAACGATATCCATTGCCTCTTATTTCTTTCAAGTTTTTTCTCATGTCAACATAGAACAACAGGAGTGTTTTGTGAATTTTTGTGATTTTTTGGGGTTCGTTTGGACATTTTATGCATTAACTGAGTTTTCAATGCATTTATGTGCACAATTCAAATTTGAACTACATGCGCATGCTCCAATGCATATAAATTGGTTGAAAAATCAAATCTGCATCCTTGGGTGCATGCTTAGGTCCCATGCAAGAAATTGGAATGAATTTCAAACACGAGGGCACCGTTGATTGCCGGCAAAACATTGAGATGCCTGGTTTTTAAATTCTAGTAAATCCAAAACTCGTCTGAAATTCATGAAACTTGGCATGCTATCATGGAGTGGCATCAAAACGCCGTGGTACAATTTTTTTCCCATTTGGGGCAGGTTTGGGTATATGCTTCTCACAAACCGGATCTTCTCACAACAAGCATGATGGTATTCGGTAGGGAACGTCCCACCATTGGGACGAAACCATATCCATTGCCTCTTATTGCTTTCAAGTTTTTTTCTCGTGTCAACATAGAACAACAGGAGTGTTGTGTGAATTTTTGTGATTTTTTGGGGTTTGTTTGGACACTTTTATAGCTTAACTGAGTTTTAATGCATTTATGTGCATAATTAAAATTTGAACTACATGCGCATGCTCCAGTGCATATATATTGGTTGAAAAATAAAATTTGTGTCCTTGGGTGCATGCTTAGGTCCGATGCAAGAAATAGGAATTAATTTCAAACGCCAGGGCAGCTTTGATTGCCGGCAAAACATTGAGATGCCTGGTTTTTAAATTCTAGTAAATCGAAAACTCGTCTGAAATTCATGAAACTTGGCATGCTATCATGGAAGGGCACCTGACGTGCTGTGGTATTTTTCGTGTCAATTTTGAGGTAAGGCGCACTCGAATAATGACACCCAACAAAGACATTTTGAAATAAGTAGCTGCCACTTTAATATCTCAACGTTTGTATAATTCAAACCGTGTGCGTTCGGTTAACCATTCACGTGATGCCATGTGTCTTGGTTTTAACAGCTATAGGAGGTGCCATGTGGACAGCTGCTTGACTAAACGGGAGGCGTGTGAGCGCAGTCCGGTGCGCAGGCTCACCGGGAAGAGTACAAGCTATTCAACGCAGGATCTAGGCATCTCTTCAATGCAAACGGCTCAGATTACGGTATGCAAATTAAATCCAGACTTCAGCTCTAAGCCAAGAGACACTGCGATTTGTCAAAATATGCATCTAAAATCAATATCAATATCTATTTTTTGCAACTAAAATTCAGTAATTAAGCATATATTTAATTCATAATAGAGATTAAGCATTCGTTCTCACCAGGAAGCGAGACAGCCTTGGACCGCCGCCCGCCTCACTCCCACTTGTCTATATTAATGGCGCCGCCGAGCAGCCGCACCCCCCATCCTTGCTGCACACACAATTGCTCTCTCTCCGCCCGTGTCCTTGATGATGCTCTGAGTCCTCAAAGCCGTGAGTGTATGAGGATGCCGCCGAAGTGCCCCATCGGAGGGAGTGGTGACGTCGGGGCTACTGAAGCACAGGATCACGTCGTGAATATGGAGACAGAGGTTCCTGTCCCCGTCGACAAGGTGGAGAATGAGGCTGCCAACAAGTGGAGGCGGGTCTAGAAAGAACCTCAAGCAACTCTAGCAGGCCTAGACTTCATCAACAACCTCCCCGATGATATGTTGATAGTCATTGAGGGAGTCCTGGATTAGGGGGTCTCCGGACAGCCGGACTATATCCTGTGGCCGGACTGTTGGACTATGAAGATACGAGATTGAAGACTTCGTCTCATGTCCGGATGGGACTCTACTTGGCATGGAAGGCAAGCTAGGCAATACGGATATGCATACCTCCTCCTTTGTAACCGACCTTGTGTAACCCTAGCCCCCTTCGGTGTCTATATAAACCGGAGGGCTTTAGTCCGTAGGACAACATACAATCATACCACAGGCTAGCTTCTAGGGTTTAGCCTCTCCGATCTCGTGGTAGATCAACTCTTGTACTACTCATATTCTCAAGAATAATCAAGCAGGATGTAGGGTTTTACCTCCATCAAGAGGGCCCGAACCTGGGTATAACATCGTGTCCCCTGCCTCCTGTTACCATCCGCCTTAGACGCATAGTTTGGGACCCCCTACCCGAGATCCGCCAGTTTTGACACCGACATTGGTGCTTTCATTGAGAGTTCCTCTGTGTCGTCATCATTAGGCTTGATGGCTCCTTCAATCATCGATAGCAATGCAGTCTAGGGTGAGACTTTTTCTCCCTGGACAGATCTTTGTATTCGGCGGCTTTGCACTGCGGGCCAACTCGCTTGGCCATCTGGAGCAGATCGAGAGTTACGCCCCTGGCCACCAGGTCAGGTTTGGAAGCTTAAACTACACTGCCGATATCCGCAGAGACTTGATCTTTGACGGATTTGAGCCCCTGCCTAGTGCGCCACACGGGCACGATGACCATGATTTAGCTCTACCATCGGACAGTGTTCAGGAGATCGCACCGGCAACTGCTCCGAACCTCAATTCGGAACCAGTTGCGCCATCCATGGACGGGTGGATAGACCCCGCCACGGAGGCTGCACTCTCATCGCCGATCGAGCCGAGTATCGACCTTACCCTTCACGAGAGCCGTGACGCCGAACTACCGGATTCTTCCCTGGCCACGGACTGTGAACCGCCTGCGCCTGTGCCTATCGAATCTGACTGGGCGCTGATCATGGAGTTCACCTCTGCGGATATCTTTCAGCACTCGCCCATTGGCGACATACTGAACTCATTAAGGTCTCTCTCCCTGTCAGGAGAGTCCTGGCCGAACTATGTTCGGCAGGATTGGGATGCGGATGACGAAGAAATTCGCCGCCCACCCACCACCCACTTAGTAGCCACTGTCGACGATTTGACCGACATGCTCGACTTCGACTCCGAAGACATCGACGGTATGGACAACGATGCAGGAGACGAACAGGAACCACTGCCCACAGGGCACTGGACGCCCACTTCATCATATGATGTATACATGGTGGACACACCTAAAGAAAACGATGACGAGGAACGGAAGGACGCAGCGAATGGTTATTCCCTTGAGAAGCAGTCATAGCGGCGGCGTAAGCGCCGCTCAAATTCCCGCCTTGGTAGAAACAACGATCATATAGACCCAGCGTTAGAGCAGGGTAAACCATCGCCCGACCAAGGCAACACGGAAAATCAAACCGGACAACCCGACTCCGTCGAGGATAACAGTCCGGACAACATCACACCAGACAGGCGCCCGGGGCAACAGAATGCCCATCAAAGGCTTGTTGCAACTACGAGGATTCTGAAAAAACAGAAGCAAAGGCTCAGGGCTGCACAAGACACACTTAGAATCAGATGGAGCGAAGTACTCAAGACTGCAGCGAAGTACGGCGGTAATCGCCACACCAAGAGCTACCCGAAGCGAAAATTGCTACCTAAATTCGATGAGGAGGCCTTAGATCCCCCGTAATTAAAAAACAAAACGGCCATCCGGTCGGATAGACGACCTCGTGGTCAACATAGAGCGGCAAATGACGCCGCACATAAGCTAGTACGCGATCCACGCGAGGGCTCTCATCAAAAGGACGACACAACCAGATCCATATACGGGCCATGCAAGCACGCTCCAGCATGCAATTTAACACAACAAACATCCGAACATCACGGTACACCCAAATATAGGGGTCCCACACACCCCCTATATTTCACCGATGAGGTGTTGAACCATGAATTTCCAGAGGGATTCAAACCCGTAAACATAGAGGCGTACGACAGAACGACAGACCCTGGGGTCTGGATTGAGGACTACATCCTCCATATCCACATGGCTCGAGGAGATGATCTCCACGCCATCAAGTACTTACCCCTCAAGCTCAAAGGGCCAGCTCGACACTGGCTTAAAAGCCTCCCCAAAAACTCCATTGGAAGCTGGGAAGAGCCCGAAGACGCCTTTCGGGCAAATTTTCAAGGGACCTATGTCCGACCACCGGATGCAGACGATTTAAGTCACATAACTCAACAGCCCGGAGAGTCAGCCCGAAAGCTTTGGAACAGGTTCCTCACTAAAAAGAACCAAATAGTCGACTTTCTGGACGTCGAAGCCTTAGCAGCTTTCAAGCACAGCGTTCGAGACGAATGGCTCGCCAGACACCTCGGCCAAGAAAAGATGAGAACAATGGCAGCTTTAACAGGCCTCATGACCCGCTTTTGTGCGGGCGAGGACAGCTGGTTAGCCCGATGCAGCACCAACGACCCAAGTACATCCGAAGTGAGGGACGGAAACGGGAAATCACGACGCAGCAAAAACAAGCGCCGGAATAAAGAAGACAGCCCGAAGAGCACAGCGGTAAACGCCGGATTTAGAAGTTCGCGGCCAAGTCAACAAAAGCTGCCCTCCAAAGGCAACAAAGACGAACTGTCCCGCCTAAACAAGATTCTGGATAACATATGTCAGATCCACAGCACCCCCGATAAGCCTGCAAATCATACCCATAGAGAATGTTGGGTTTTCAAGCAGTCCGACAAGCTCAACGCCGAACATAACAGGCAGGATACACCAAGCGAAGATGAGGACGAGCCTCGCAAGCAAAGCACTGGGGAACAGAAGAAATTCCCACCAGAAGTCAAAACAGTCAGCGTGTTACACGTGATAAAGGGGAGAAACAAAGCGGCACTCCTAGAGACACATGCCCTAGGGCCTATCACCGCGGAGTTCTGCCACTGGTCGTCCCAACCGATCACCTTTGACCATCGGGATTACTCGGCAAGTATCCGGCGTGTAGGATGGGCTGCCTTGGTATTAGACCCAATAATTGACGGATACCACTTCACACGAGTCCTGATGGATGGCGGCAACAGTTTAAACCTGATATACCAGGACACAGTCCACAACAAAAATTAGCCATAGCAATACTACCTTTGAAGGAGTAACGCCAGGGCCAGAAGCCCAGTGCACGGGCTCCATGCTACTAGAGGTTATATTCGGCTTTCCCGATAACTTCCGCAGTGAAAAGTTAACCTTCCACATTGCTCCGTTCCAAAGTGGCTATCAAGCACTACTCGGACGCGAAGCTTTCGCTCGCTTTAACGCAATACCACATCACGCTTCTCTCATGCTTAAGATGCCCGGTCCATGCGGCATCATTACAGTAAATGGCAATATTGAGTGCTCCTTGCGCGCAGAAGACCGTGCGGCCGCCTTGGCAGCCGCACACTAAACGACCTCACCAACTAATGTATCTGCCAGGTCGTTAAGACCACGAACGCGGTTAGACGAGTCCGGCGCAGCTATATGTACTTGATACAGGTTTGATGGCTATACCCCTATTACAATACAAGGGGCTCAACGCGCACAAACAAGTGTCAATTAGGCTCAACTCTACTCATCTTGAACTGTATATAGTTTATTTAGTATAACCTACCTTTTTGCACGACAACTTTTCAACTAAGTTCCTCTCTTTTACAATTGACCATCGTGCTAAACCCGTCTAGGACACGGCACAACAGAGACATAGGCGCAAACGTGCAGTAGGGACCCGTTCCAAGGATTCTTTTTAGATTAAGACCCTGCGTAAACCTTTTTTTACTGTCTCTTGTTGATACACATCCCTCGGATTCTCAGTACAATTGAGAAGGATGCTGACGTATTGGCATGTGGCCATGTCAGAATATTGCATGTACCTGGACACCAGGGGCTTATTACAAAAGGCACTGTTTAGGCACGGTTTACATCATAAAGACCGAATAACTTAGGGAGTCTTCAGCGTCGCGAGTTTAGCCTTATATGCATCAGCTCCGAATCATGTCTTTGGTAAAATGTTGGGTTTTCCTGGCTCATGTGTTTTTCTGCCTTACGTTCAGCTCTATCGGCTAAGGCGGCACCAGGAGAACTACTGCGATTGTGCCCTGGTTCATCCGGACGAGCACCTCAGTAGAGAAAGCCCAAAACTGACTGTCATGATATAGCGTGAGATTGGTCAACCACTCGAGGACCTAGCGGAATCTTCAGGATTCCTCTGCTTTAACGAAGGGCCATTTCCCGGCCAGGCATGTACGCACCCCGAATTCGGATGAGTGTGGAGCCACCAGGGCTATATAGTAGCCCCACTGTCAAACTCCTCTGGCTAAGTGAAAGTGTTAAAGCATTATAGTCCGGTTGCCTAGTTCGTTGCGCTATCACCTCCTTAATGGACCAAGACGTTGGATCAAGTGTGAACATGCATCTTCTGCGAACACCCCCACATTATATGCGTGGGGGCTGAAGCCGACGACTGTAATCTTTCAGGTTATCTACATATATACATAAACGGCCGCATAGGAGGCATCATAGCACTTTTGGGCAAAAGTATAAATACAACCTTGATAAATTCAATAAAACATTGTTTTTACAATGGGAATACATGTCATTTAAACATAATATTCTTCGAGCACTGAGCCTCTATGGAACGAGCGCCTTCAAGAACTTCTTCAAAGTAGTGCTCGGCAGCCACTCGGCCTATGACGAACCCTGTGTCGCAACAGTGGTGGCATCCATCTCCGCCCAGTATATTGTGACACGGGCAAGGGCCATCCACGAGCCTTCTATGCACGCCCGCCTCTTTACAACATCGATGTGTGGCACAACGCCAAGACATTGTTGCACTAAGCTAAAGTAGCTATTCTGCCTTGGCCCTCCTGGCCACAAATGATCCACAACTGACCTCATGGCCAGTCCGGATAATCTATGGAGCTCGGCCCAACCTGTCAATCGCTCATTCAGCAACAGCGGACGGACTGGAGCGTGAAACTGTGACCAGAACAGCTTCTCCACTTCAGGATCTTTCTGATCCTTGAAATACTCGGTCGCATCTGCAGCACTTGCAGCCAAATCCATGTACTCATCCGTAGAACTCCATAGCCGGTCCAGAGGAGCATATTTCAGATCTCCGAACTTAGTCCGCAACAAGAAGGGCTTCCCAGAAACGATATCCGCAGCTTGATTATGCTCCTCCTTCGTCGCTCCAATTTTGGAGCGGCCTTCCTTGGAAGCCACCCGGGCCTTCTCCAGGTCCGTCGCCTTCACTTGGTTTTCTTCTTCAAGAAGCTGGTAACGGTCAGTAGCCTCTTTTAACTCCACTGCCATCTTGGCAATTTTTTCTTTGCTCCCGCAATGTGCGGCCTGTTCGGCCCTTAACTCTTCGGCCGCCTTTAAAGCGGCCGCATTACTACTCCTTGCTTGCTCCTTGGCTCGGGCAAGCTCCGCCTGAAGGGTCTCCACGATGGCAGCTCCATCTGCAGTCACAACATATTAAAGATACTAGCATCATGCTGCTCTTACTATGTGACATTCACCAGAAAAATCACCTACCCCGTGCCTCGTCAAGCCGCTTGTTAACAAGCACGATGTCGGCATCTGCCGCATCCAGTTGCCGCTTTAGTTTGGCAAATCCATCAGTCCGGCTAGCCACCGGAGCCTCAACCACCAACGCATACAGGCGGTCTGGTTATTACCTGGGACTATGATCCCCTGTTTGTCGCTGTTTCAGACGACAACTAGAGTCTCAGGGGCTACTATCTACACAGGCACACCTAAAAATGTGCGGTACTATCAAAAATGTACATCATTTCACGTACCTCAAAACCCGTCAGTAGACTCATAAAGGCTTCATGCAACCCGCTTTCGGCGGACGAAATCCTTTCAATCACCGTACCCATCAATGTACGGTGCTCTTCTGAGATAGTCGCTCGCTCTAGCAGACCCCTCAGTACGTTTGACCGCATACCAAATGGTGCCGGACTCTTTTGATTGCTCTCTTCAAGAGCCGGATACTGGGGACTTCGGGTGGCCATAGGATTACCTTATGGCCTTGCCGGATCAGGAGAAACCCTCCGTGACGACACCTCGGGGTCGCCCGCCTCGTGAGGTGGTGTGGCAGGGGGAGGCGTTTCGCTCTCCATCATCTCTGGAAGAAGATCCCCCGAAGACGAGCTCTGCTGAGAACGGCCAAGATCTGAACTGCAAGATAAATGCTTCGGTTATTTTTCTCAGAATTAAGGTAGGATATCTTCACTATTAAGTACTTTTTGATTACTTAAAGCTCGTTAGAGGGCTGATCCCCGCGTGGACATTGTGCGGCAAGAACACCCTCCGAGGCAGGACCCTCCGGCGGAGATTTCTTCTCCCGTTTGGAAACCTTGGTTTCCGGATCTTTAGAGGTAGTCCTCTTCCTTCCCCGGGGGGAGAGAATGTCAGATTCTTCCCCTTGGTTATCCTACCTCGCGGAGGCACTCACTCCCTCGGTTGGAATAGGTAGCCATGGAGGCCCGCTTTCGCCCTCTTTATTCCCCCTTCATCTTCCTTTGAGGGCACCAAACAAGGTGCGGGCTCGAGCATCTTTTCCAGCACCGGATTGTCCAAGCCTTCAGGAAGGGGGGCCGAACACCGGATCATCTCCGCCTTTGTTATCCAGTCCTGGTCAAAGAGAGATTCTTCAGAATGATGTAATGATAAATAAAAGGACAGTGTGTTCGACCATGGGGTTACTTACTTGGGCAGCGGTGCGGTTGCTGCTCAGGCCCACGTCCTCGGTAGTGTCCGGACACTCTATTTGGGGTCCGAAGAACGATTTGTACATCTCCTTGTGCGTCATGCCGAGGAAATTCTGAATAGTGCGCGGTCCTTTCGGGCTGAATTCCCACATGCGGAGGGGCCGGCGTTTGCAAGGCTGGACCCGACGAACCAGCATAACTTGCATTACCATAACCAAACTAAAATCTCCCTCGAAGAGATCTCGGATATGGCTCTGCAGTATTGGCACGTCCTTGGCTGGACCCCAGCTCAGCCCCCTGCTGATCCATGACATCAGTTGTGGTGGAGGGCTCGAGCGACAGGTGGGGGCAGCTACCCACTTGGCACTTCGGGGAGCTATGACGTAAAACCACTCCTGTTACCACAATCCGGACACCTCTGGAAAGGAACCCTTTGGCCATGGAGCGTTAGCAATTTTGCTTATTAGAGCACCTCCGCATGCTGCATGCTGCCCTTCGACAATCTTCGGCTTCACATCGAAGGTCTTGAGCCACAGGCCGAAGTGAGGGGTAATGTGGAGGAAGGCTTCACAAACAACAATAAATGACGAGATGTGAAGAAGGGAATCCGGGGCCAGATCGTGAAAATCCAGCCTGTAATAGAACATAAGTCCCCTAACAATGGGATCCAGAGCGAGGCCTAGTCCTTGAAGGAAGTGGGAGACGAACACAACGCTCTCGTTGGGTTCGGGAGTAGGGACAACCTGCCCTCGGGCGGGCAGCCTATGCGAAATTTTAGCGGTCAGATATCTGGCCTCCCTCAACTTCTTGATATCCTCCACCATGACGGAGGAAGGCATCCACCGGCCTTGAAGGCTGGATATGGACATGATTGAAGGTCCGAAGCACCTGACCTGGGCTTTGGGTGTTAGAACTCGAGGTGGGGGAAGGATTCGATTGAACACGGGAGGGAAAAAAGTAAAAGCCTTGTCCATTTATAAAGAGGGTGAATATCAAGCGTCCTCCTCATGGCCGTTTGGGACTTGCCTAAGATCTAGGAGTCCTAGGCACGGTTGGGTTACCCACGTCCGTATTAATGAGAATCCTGTAATAAAGGGAACACGATCTCTGCTTTGACAAGACGTGTCAAGAAACCGCCTCGCGTTATGTGCGGGGCTGGTTAAAGAAAAACGGTTCAAATAATTACCGGTCCATGGCGTGATGTCATGCTGCCAAAACGTGTCAGCAGATTAGATTTGTGGAAATATTATTCTCTCTATGGTGGTATGTGGAACTTATTTTGCAGGGTCGAACACTATCCTTGTATTCAAACTCTTCTGTGGTGTATTCGGAGGAGGAACCCGCCTTGCAATGCCGAAGACAACACTGCGCGCCAGACTCATCGTCATTGAAGCCTGGTTCAGGAGCTACTGAGGGAGTCCTGGATTAGGGGGTCTCCGGACAGCCGGACTGTTGGACTATGAAGATACGAGATTGAAGACTTCGTCCCGTGTCCGGATAGGACTCTACTTGGCGTGGAAGGCAAGCTAGGCAATATGGATATGCATACCTCCTCCTTTGTAACCTACCTTGTGTAACCCTAGCTCCCTCCGGTGTCTATATAAACCGGGGGGTTTTAGTCCATAGGACAACATACAATCATACCATAGGCAAGCCTCTAGGGTTTAGCCTCTCCGATCTCGTGGTAGATCAACTCTTGTACTACTCATATTATCAAGAATAATCAAGCAGGACGTAGGGTTTTACCTCCATCAAGAGGGCCCGAACCTGGGTAAAACATCATGTCCCCTGCCTCCTGTTACCATCCGCCTTACAAGCACAGTTCGGGACCCCCTACCCGAGATCCGCCGGTTTTGACACCGACAGTCATCATATCCCTCCTCCCAATCAGAAATCGGGCGAGGACAGCTGCCGTTTCCCGGCGGTGGCGCACCCTATCGCTCCGCACCCGTGTCGACCTCCTCCATGCCCACAAGCTTTGCCATGGCTATCGCCAAAGCTTGGATGCGTTCTCCCATATCTTCGGCAGTCACTATGGCTCAGTCAAAGGCCTTATCGCGGGCAAGTTTCATTCCAATGGCAAGGAGCGAGCCAAGCTTGACGAGTGGTTCTGATCCCGCGCCATAGATCAGCTCAAGAAGCTAAGTTATAATGAGGCACATATGAGCTTGCTGCCAACGTCCGCGCTCCTCTTCGCGCCCATGTTGTGCCTCGCCAAGTTCTTGAACTGCCATTCCCCCCTTAATGACGCGCCCGCTCTTTTTCTACCACAACTGAAGCACCTCGAGCTCGTCGCCGTCCGCATCCCAAAGGATGACATGGAGCGCCTGCTCCGTGGCTGTACTGCATTCGAGTACCTTCGTCTTCAGGCGATGAATTGGTCGAGTACCTTGCACATCACCTCCAGGACTCTCCACACTATTCATGTGTATTGCTGGTGCAGCAACGAGAGATCACAAAAGGTGGACCACAATATGGTCATCCAGGACACACCTTCACTGGAGAGACTACTTGTAGTTGATCAACAAGGTCCAACAAGAATCAATGCATTTCTGTGCCGAAATTGAAAGTGGTGGGCTACTTGTCTGTCAAATACTACAACTTTCAGGTACAACAGTCGCCTTATATACCTCTCCTTCTTAATATCAACGTTATTTCTAGTTTTGAAGATGTATGTTTGTCTTTCATCCAGCGAAGGTTCACCCAGACTCAGGGCAGAGTGAAGGTCTTGGCACTAGAATCCGTCGTGCCCAACTTGGACAAAGTTTTCAGTTGCCTGAGATGCTTTCCGTGCCTTAAGAAACCATATATCGAGGTGATGTTCCTTTCCTGTTAAATGTTAACCATAAGGGAGTTTAATTTTTTGCACCTTTTCCCAAGTTACAATGACTATGTACTACGATTTCTGAAGGAATTTTGAGGATTTTAGGACATACACCACCACCCCATATTGGTTGCTTCATTCATATGGTTACAATCATCCATAAGCATTTCTCCTTTGGATTCATCTATACTAGTTTTCTTAGGGAATTTTTCATCCAATCCAACCTCTTGTGAAGAAGGCTACATGTTTCTAGACTGTAATCAAATTAATTCCCATGTTAATCATGACAGATCGAAGATGGCACGTTGGTGCATCTTACAAATCTTGCAAACCAAATGGGCGTGTAGCAGTGTTCAAAACTGCATGTAGGGACTAACACGTTCTCTTCTTTTGCAGTGCATATTAGGCCCGGTGGAAGATGTTGATAACGACAATCACATTGAATGCCTGGATCTGCATCTCTGAAATATTACTTTGAACTCCTACCGAGGGACCCCACTTGAGATTACACTCGCCATGTTCATTCTTGCCAGAGCAAAGGTGCTGAGGGTACTGAGGTTGAACACACATTTAATTAGGAAGGATCAATGGTATGATTATCAGAGGTGGCTGGTACTACGGAATGGAAGTTATTGTGTCAAACCCATACATGACTTGTCAGTGGCTGATCCCTTTTCAGAAATGACACAGCTTGCAATGTTTGATTTTGGGTGTTGTATTCTTTGAACTTGAACCTTGCAATATTTATGGTATTTGTTACATTGAACCATTTCTTCTCTCTTGTCTCAACGCAAACAGTTCATCCGGGTGAACCGCATGTCATACATCACACACACCTTGATCTGGCTGACCGTTTCTTTTATGTTGCCTAATCACAAATAGTTCTTCCGACTGAACTGTATGTTGTACATCGCACACACCTTGATCTGGCTGACCGTTTCTTTTGTGTTGCCTAATCACAAATAGTTCATCTGAGTGAACCGTATGTTGTACATCACACACGCCTTCATCAAGCTGCCCGTTTCTTTTGTTCCGCCTCATCGCAAACAGTTCATTGGACTAAACCGTATGCCCTAGATCGCACACGCAACTAAAATCTGAACCGTGTTTGATGCATCCTCCATTGCAAACGTTTTGCACCTTTTTGACCGTTTTTACATCCTCTTTTGTGATTAATGCATCGCACACAGTTTCGTGAAAGGGTCTCTGATCGTAGTGTCACGTTAGCAGCATCCTGCAGTAGTGACCTGGATGTATGAGGGACCTTCAAATCTTGACAAATTTTGGGCAAAATGAAGGATGAGCTCGAGCTTTGGGGAAGAAGAGAGAGGAGAGGAAATGGGAAGAACAGAGAGCTCGATCCCGTGCTGGACGAAGGGTTTATATAGGAAAGTCTTCAGTCCCGGTTCATGACACAAACCGGGACTAAATGTGAGCTTCTAGTACCGGTTCGTGCGACAGACCGGGACTAAAGGGACTGGTGGGTCCCTAGACTAACACCAGCCTACCACCACCTCTTTAGTCCAGGTTCATGGCACAAACCGGTACTAGAGGTTCACCACGAACCGGGACTAATGATGCCCGCCCGCCTAGCCATTGGAACTAGCACTAATGGTCACATTAGTGCCGGTCCGTTTACAAACCAGGACTAATGTATCTCACGTAAAGTAGTTTTTCTACTAGCGTGCTGTCGTTGGTGAGAGGTATATTATACGGAGCTAAAGCCAGGGTGTTAGGCATGTATGTAGGTCCGTGCATTGCAGCATTGTCATGGAATTCAGTTTTCATCGTTCAATTGTGCAACACACTAGATCAGATCTCTTCGTGGTATTACGGCCGAAGTGCTAACGAAGGAGTAACACTGTACTTCCGGCGGCACACCAGATCGCATAGCGTATATCCTCATAATCATCCCATAATAATATTTTTAGGGCATTTGATCTTGTGCACCTTTTCAATAGTACTCATGGTTTTGCTCTTTTTGCTTTAGGAACAACTGAGGATGTCGGGATATCCTTGCGGATCTGACACGTGGGTTGATTTCAACTAAAGGGGCACTGCACCACCTCGAGGATGAGGGAATTGGGGTGGCTACGCGGACCTAGGTGGCTATGTGTATCGAGGTGGTTACACCGATCGAGGTGGCTACACGGATTGGGGCGGTTACGCCGACCGAGGTGGCTATGAAGATCAGGGCTATTACATGAACTGCCACCATGCATCACTTCCTTTCAACCCTAACTTTGGAGAGATTGATGATCCATGGGATAGCCACCCGACCGGGCATTGGTATCATGAAAATCGTAGCCATGAAGAAGAGCATTATAACGGAGATGCCGGTTACCGAGACAGGCCTCTATGCGAGCACAACTCTGATAGCCTGGCTTATTAGGGATGATAAACTACTCATATCAATAAGGAATTCCATCTTTTGCGGGAGCCCGTTTGGACAGAACTCCAAAGTTAAGCGTGCTCAGCTTGGAGTAATTTCAGGATGGGTGACCGACCGGGAAGTTGCTCTCGGTGCGCACGAGTGAAGACAAAGTGCACAGAAAAGACTAGTATTGATCTGTGGGGCCAGTCTAGATCCTGCCAGGAGTAACGACCATTGGAGAGTGTGTCCGAGGCGTTACAAGTAGGTATCAGACCGTCCCTCGTGGCTACACGAATGTTTGTGGACAGGTGCGCGGTCATGTTGTTCAGGACGTTTCTGACCCGTCGTGGCACACGACATGACACGTGTACCGGACTGGATGCATAGGCGTATGTGCCAAGAGGGAATGTTCCTGTGGCCCGACGAGGACGTCGGTTCCTCTGAGTAGGGGTGTATGTGATATCCTGGCTTATTAGGCATGATAGACTACTCATAACAATAAGGAATTCCTTCTTTTCCGGGAGCCTATTCGGATAGAACTCCAAAGTTAAGTGTGCTCAGCTTGGAGTAATTTTAGGATGGGTGACCGATCGGGAACTTGCTCCCGGGTGCGCATGAGTGTGGATAAAGTGCGCAGAAAAGACTACTATTGATCTGTGGGGCTAGTCTAGATCCCGCTAGGAGTAACAACCATCGGCGGGTGTGTCCGGGGCGTTACAGCAGCTTATCTGGTCGTAATGACCGAGAGGGAGAAAAACGTGAGACGTCTGGCGGCCTATCAGACCTTTCCATTGGCGGCGGCTCCAGAAGCAAGAAACATGCCCGCTCTCAGATAAATCGTTGGTACTTCTGCTATATTGATGCATGATTTTTAATCAAAATGTCCTTATTGCAACCCATGTATTTTTTTTCACGGGTCTTATTGCAACCCATGTACCCTTCACAGATTGGTAGAGTTTAGCATATAGGTGTACTAGTACTCGTACCTTTTTCTTTTAAGCAGCACATATAATAGTATTTAGATCAATCAGTATGCGCCATGGGTCGGTCGGCCAGCCAAAATTTCATCCAACTCAAGCCAAGAGTCTAGAGTTTAGACACACGGCCCAACGGGAGCCCAATCATGTCACTTCCCTTACCCTAGTCAAACGACAGAAGAAAAATCCACCTTTCTAATTAACCATCGGAACCTGACACACACCTATGGATTCATTGGCGGCGCTGGGTGCTGAGTCGCATGCCGCCGCAACAGACGATGCTCGGCATATAGGGGACCCGGCGTGCGCCGCTCTCAGTTCCACACTCCTATCAGCCTAACTGCAACGAACGAGACAGCTGCGCTGCCGTCAGCACGCCGGTTCGGGGCGGACGCGAGGCCGAGGCGCGGCAACGGCGTGGAACACCGGTGGTCACGATACGGGGCGGAGCTGAAGCTCAGTTCAGCTTAGTTTCTTAATAAGCAGAGGGAGTTGTCTGGCCGAAGGCCCAAATGGTACGTCTTGGCCCATGCTTAATTTTTATGCAACAGTTGCATAATTGCTTCGGCACCGTCCATCACGACAACAACTAGACTAAGTGTGGCACCAACTATATTGCAGCGACGAGGGCCAGTGCACGTGTGACGACAACGTCGTACAGGGAGGTGCTTTGTCATTTGGTCTGTAACAACTTGAAACTGGTGGCGGGCAGAGTTAAAATGCCCAGCTATGGTAGTGGGCACAGTCTGGAATTAATAACTGTATGGTTTTCTTTAATCTGAAATAGAAGCGTGTTCTCTTGTTTTGCAACATAGTACAACTTGTATGTTCAGAGTGTGAGCCACATCTTAGTATTGTATCCTTTGTCACTAGTGAATAAGTTTTTCATCTAGCAAACAACAACTGCTTCATGAATATGTATTCAGATTCGAAAAGCAATCCCTGAGATGTTTCCTTCTTTTAGCAAATCTGAGTATCCCGGAGTCTTACTAAAAGTGATAGCCTAACATTTCAATGTAGAGTATTGTTCTCACTGAATAATGAATTATGTTCTTTTTATCCCTTGTGAACATTTCTTTCATGTATGTTGGTTCTTCTCTTTCTTGTAGGAAGATGCGACAACTGCCAAGGCTACAAAAGTGCTGTCCCCAGCTCCAGTAATGGATACTAGTGGTCAAGATGAGGCTGATGACTAACTCCTAAATTAGCATGTAGAGTTTGAGCCATAGCATGATAAACCATTAAGGGTCGTCAAGGCATCCTCACGGCATTCTCAGTTTTTTTGTGGATAGTGTGGAAGAATGCATCACATCATGCCTTACACACATGGGCTTGGAAAGAAGCCGAGCAATACTAGTAACAACAAGCGCACCTTCAGAGTCAACCTGCTTGGTTCCTACTCTTATGCTGCTGACACGTCACACACGCCGCCGTGTGGCCACCATGGATAATGTTGATGGTAAGATCACACCATTGAATGAATACTCGATGCCAGTGTCCATGAAACCCAAAGTTCAGGAGGTGGTATTTAATGCAGATGGCGCACTTGCCTATATCCTACATCTATATTAGCTGATGCATTCATTCAAAATCCTCGGAAAACATGGTTAAACAATGGCGCAATTCCGCTAAAGGCTGAGATAACTCATTGGGATATGCTACTGATATGGACGCGTGCACTATTAGTGTCAATAGTAAAGCAAGGTGCTATACAAACTGTTTTGAACCCCTTTCCGCGACGGCATTTGGAACCATCGCCTAGTTAGTGATGGCGATAGGGGGGGTCCTTCCCACACGACCCAGAAACCGTCGGGGATATGCCCACCTGGCACACACGCTCGGCAAAATGGGTTCATGTGTGACCGGCGGGCGCTCAAATACGGAAATACGTACAGTAGAGCTAAAAAATACAATTATACAGGCGTAATTGTTTTCGGTCGCAAGTACATCCCACATAGTCAGTCTCCGCTAAATGTCTCCATTCGTATGTACATCCCACACAGTTGCTTCAAGGAAAACGCTTCCCGTCACAGGTACATCACACACAATTTTCCCCGTTAAATCGTTTGTGATAGCATTGCCATTGCACACGATATTAACAATTTTATCATTTGCGTTATTGAATGCATCAAACAAGGTGCGTGGGAGAGACTGTGTGGCAAAGGCTGTCCATCACACACAGTTTTTATCTGGTAAATGTTTGCATAAGGTGGCCTAACGCAAACAGTTTTCAAGAGAAGGTCGTGTGTGATTGTTTATTAATCCAACACAGTTTATTCCTAGAAACTGTGGGCATTATTGAATGCATCACCCACGGTGTTTTCTCAATAATCTTTGCAATAGAAAATCCCAATTAGCAGGCTAATTATTTGATTATTAATAATCCATTTATTAATCTAATTGACATTTCATATTAAGCACACAATATATTTCACTTTCATAATTGAAATACATCAGAGTACAACATCATATAGCTTCAGCACTCAACTACCTCATTACAAAACTACACCAGCACCAAGTTTGACATGCAACATCTATAAACACTACTAGAAAAAGGGCTATAGATGGGATTGACACTAATGGCGCACCAGACAAGTGGTGCACCATTAGTATATACTAATGGCGCACCACCTTCTGATGCGCCATTAGAGTTGAAACTACTAATGGCGCACCTGGCACACGGTGCACCATTAGTATCAATTTTTTTTTGAACTAGTGCGCCTGTCCAAACATACTAATGACGCATCCACAGGCAGTGCGCCATTACTAGTTGTAACTAGTAATGGCGCACCTGCCAGAGAGTGCGCCACTAATGTTGTTTTTTTTTATTTTTTTATTCCTTTTTTTGCAAAACTACTAATGGCGCACCATGGTGTAGTGCGCCATTAGTATGTTTTTTTTTTGCAAAACTACTAATGGCGCACCACCAGGGGGTGCGCCATTAGTAACCTGGATTACTAATGGCGCATTTGTGGTTGGTGCGCCATTAATAAGTGGGCGGCAACAAGATATTTTGGACAGCCTCTCCTCCCACACTCACTTTCTCCCCACTTCATTCTCTCCACCGCCTCCTCCTTGTCTCGGGTGCCTCCTCTTTTTCACCTCATTTCCACCATAAATTCATTCAAATTAAGTGGTTAAGTTACCTTGTTTTGCTAGGTAAGTAAGGGCGGAAGCTATATTTATGTTGTTCTCCCTACAACAATGTGCACATGCACTTTTTATGGCCTAGCTAGATCTATGTATGTTCGTGGTGTTGCATATGTTTGTGGTTTTGCATATGTGTTTGTGTTTGGAGGTGTACCGGTATTTGAAATGCGATAGTTCCCAATATTTTGCCGGAATGTTGATTCATTTCCGTTTCGGCGAGAATTTTGGCATTAAGCATTCTTTTTGGTCCTATTTTCAGGGAAAGTCATGCCAAATTTTTTCTTGGTTCTAAAATATCGTTTTGCTCTACCCCGCAGGCGACCATGGTCCGCACGATGACCGAAGGCATCGTGAATAGGTTTTTGAGGTCCGCGAAGGCCGAGATGCTTCAAAAGAACGAGACGGAGATAAGATGTCCGTGTCGAAGATGCAAGCTGAATAGCCTTATTACGGACCCGGATTCCGGGCAGGTGCGGGACCACCTGCTCTTGCGTGGTTTCATGGATGGCTATCGGTGGCAAGGTGATGAAGATGACTACGAAGTCGTCCATGGGGGCCGGGCAAGAAATGAGGAAGGGCAGCAAGACAACCACCGCTGCTCGGGCGGGCGAGAAGACGAAGAATCCCTAGGAGATGATCACGACGGTGATGCTGTACACAGTCATCATGTAGAAGAAGATGCAGGACATGATGATGATGCTGGCGGAGCAGACGAAGCTGGACCATCGATGGGCTGGGTGCAGGACCCTCATATTCAAGAGCTGCTTCTCAAGCAGACGGATAACGCAAGAGCTGCCGCCCGAGAGAAAGCCAAGATGGATCAACTTGAGTTAGACGCGGTTACTCCATTGTATGAAGGATGCAGGCCCGAGGATACCCGCCTGAAAGTAACGCTCATGGCTCTGGAGATGAAGGTAAAACACAAAATGACCGACGCATGCTTCGACGAGAACATGTCATTCTGGCACGAACGTCTTCCTAAGGGGAACAAGTGCCCGACCAGTTTGGAGGAGGCGAAGAAAATCGTGTGTCCTCTGGATTTACCGCACGTGAAATACCATGTGTGCATGAACAATTGCATCATTTATCGGGACGAGCACGCGGAGTCTACCATATGTCCGGTGTGCGGTGTCACTCGATACAAGAAGAGGAAGAAAGCTCCTCGAAAAGTGGTGTGGTACTTTCCGATCACTCCTCGTCTGCAGCGGTATTTCGCGGACCCTAAGGTAGCAAAGCTCCTGCGTTGGCACGCGGATAGGGAGGAGAAGAAGCGAGAAGATGACGCAAATGATCCGGAGATAGATAAAAAAGACAAGATGCTGAGTCACCCTAAGGATGCGAGCCAGTGGCAAGCGTTGAACTTCGAATACCCAGAATTTGGGAACGATAGAAGGAACATCGTGCTAGGCGCGAGCACCGATGGAGTCAATCCGTTTGGCAGCCAGAGAAGCACACATAGCACCTGGCCTGTGTTCGTGTGGATGTACAACCTTCCCCCCTGGTTGTGCATGAAGAGGAAGTATATTCACATGAGTATGCTAATTGAAGGGCCGAAACAACCAGGGAACGACATCAATCTGTATCTGGGGCTGCTGAAAGAGAAGATTGACACGCTGTGGAAAACGCCAGCCAATACGTGGGACGCCGCAGAGAAAGAATATTTCCCTATGAGAGCCGCACTGCTCACGACGGTGCACGACTATCTCGGTTACAGATATCTTGCGGGGCAGGTAGTCCACGGATTTTCTGGATGCGTAAGGTGCATGGATGACACAACGTATCGCCAGCTAGATAGAGATCCCGGGTCTTCGAAAACCGTGTTCATGGGACATCGAAGGTGGCTTCGCGACGATGACCCGTGGAGGAAACGCAAGGATCTGTTCGATGGTGAAACCGAACCCCGAAAACGGCCGTGTACGAGGAGCGGCGAGGAAATAGACAAGCTGTTGAAAAATTGGAAAGACTGCCCACTGCCGGGAAAGAAGCAAAAGGCGCCAGAGCCGCTGCTGAAGGTATGGAAAACGAGGTCTGTTTTCTGGGACTTGCCGTACTGGAAGATCCACCGTGTGCCTCACAGCCTTGATGTCATGCATATCACGAAGAACGTGTGCGAGAGTCTGCTTGGTACCCTGCTCAACATGCCAGAGAGGACCAAAGATGGGCCGAAAGCAAGGGCAGACTTGAAATCAATGGGCATCAGGCAGGAGCTTCACGCTATATATGATGATGATGATGATGATGATGATGATGATGATGATGATGAGGCGAAGCAGGACACAGAAAGTCGTCGCAAAGGCAAAAAGGCCAAGAAGACCGGAAATGACTACCCTCCCGCGTGCTTCACTCTAAGTCAGGAGGAGATCGAGCAGTTTTTCACCTGCCTCGTAGGAGTAAAACTTCCTTACGGTTACGCGGGGAAGATAAGCAGATACCTAGACCCAGCGAAGCAGAAGTTCAGCGGGATGAAGTCTCACGACTGTCACGTGCTGATGACGCAGATACTTCCAGTTGCAATCTGTGGGATCATGGACGCGCACGTCCGTGAAACGCTATTTGGCCTATGCAACTTCTTCGACGTCATCTTTCGGAAGTCGATTGGCGTGAGGCAACTCAGAAGGCTACAGGAAGAGATCGTGGTGATACTATGCGAGCTTGAGATGTACTTCCCGCCCGCATTCTTCGATGTTATGGTGCATCTGCTGGTCCATATAGTGGAGGATATCATCCAACTCGGGCCGACGTTCCTGCACAGCATGATGCCGTTCGAAAGGATGAATGGTGTCATCAAAGGATACGTTCGCAACATGTCACGTCCAGAGGGAAGCATAGCCAGGGGCTTTCTGACCGAAGAGTGCATCTCCTACTGCACGAATTATCTAGGCATCGAGAACCCCGTTGGTCTGCCCGTCAACAGGCACCTCGGCAGGCTCGCTGGATGGGGTCACCGTGAGGGTCGCCGCGAAATGCATGTCGACTTCGAGGGTCGACTCGCCGACTTTGAAAGAGCAAACCTAGTCGCACTACAACACATAGACGTGGTCGATCCTTGGTTGGTAGAGCACAAAACCTTTATTAAGAAGACGTACAATGACCGAGGCCAACAGAGGACGGACGGAGATATACTCAAAGAGCACAACTCATGTTTCACGCGTTGGTTCAAGCAGAAGCTTCTGTCGTACCCTTTACATGAGGATTCTTCCGCGGAAGAACAACTCATATTCGCCTTGTCACAGGGCGCCGAGCACAACCTGATGACCTATGAGGCGTACGATATCAACGGCTACACATTCAACACCGAGGCCAAGGACATGAAGAGCGATGGTTATCAGAACTCCGGGGTAACGATGGAATCCTACACCGGTAACGACAAGGACAGATACTACGGAAGGATCGAGGAGATATGGGAGCTGAGCTATGCTGGAGAGAAGGTCCCGATGTTCCGTGTCAGATGGGCCAAGAACGTCATAAAAGAAGACCGGTATTTCACCACCATGGTTATACCCGAAGCCAAATCCAAGACCGCGGGCGCAAACGTCACCGCGAAAAATGAGCCATGGGTACTGGCTTCCCAAGTGGACCAATGCTTCTTCATTACCGACCCGCCAAAGCCCAGTCGTGTTGTCGTGAGGAGAGGCAAAAGGAAGATCATCGGAATGGATGGAGTAGCCAATGAGCAAGACTTTGACAAGTACGGCGACCCGAGGATCGAACATGACGACGATGATGAAGTAGCAGCATACACCACAAGAAGAAGCAGGACCACCCTACCTAAAGGACGTCCATTCCATAGAAGAACTCCATTTGCGAAAAAGAAGGGCAAGAAGATTGTGAACAGATAGCTAGCTAAGATCGATTGTATTTAAATCGTAGACTTCATTTCTCGATTATATTTCATGGGCACTTTTTGAACTATCATGAATATTTTTTAATTTCGTGGACACTCGATCTTGATCCTCCTCCATCTCGATCGCTATCCCACCTCGCCAGATCCGGTCCACCGGCCGCCGCTGCCGACCGCCCGCACCCTCTCGATTCCCCTACTCAACCGCCGCCGCCGACCCCCCGCACCCTCTCGATTCCCCTAC
>NC_041386.1:406427932-406520045 GCF_002162155.2 Triticum dicoccoides
ATATTTTTTAAAAAATTATTACTGTCTTATAAAAAAAATATTACTGTTATGATTTAAACAAGTTTGAACATATTTAAACACAAATAAGTATCAAACAACATTTTAAATGCATAAAAAAATTGTGGAGCCTGGGAATCGAACCCAGGACCTCCTGGTGTGAGAACTAGCTGCTGACCAGTCGAGCTAGTAGAGAAGACTTAACATGTATCAGGTCAGGTGGTAGATAACTGTTGGCTCGAGCAGAAATAAAAAATAATACTAATGGCGCACCTCACCCTGGTGCGCCATTAGTATGTATGTACTTATGGCGCACCGGGGGGTGGTGCGCCATTAGTATTGTGGCGCCCCTACTTCGTACCGATCCCCTCTCTCTCCCTCGCCCTCGCCCGCGATCCCCTTCCCCGATCTCCTCTCCCGACGCCACCGTCGCCCCGCCCCGACACCACCTCGCCCCGCCGCCCTCGACGCCACCGTCGCCCCGCCCCGACACCACCGTCGCCCCGCCGCCCTCGACGCCGCCCCGACACCACCGTCGCCCCGCCGCCCCGACACCACCATCCGTCGCCCCGCCGCCCCGAACCAGGGAGCGGAAGCGCGGCCGGCGTGCGAACGAGCGGAGAAGGCGGCCATCCTCGTCCTCAACCTGTCGTCGACATCATCGATTCCAGCTCTCGCAGCAAGGTATGCGGCTAGTTCGTCCCCTGTCATGGCCAGATTGATTTTTTTCCGGTAAACTAGGCTAGGGTTCGATGGATTATGGAGATTCATGGTGATTCATCAGTGAATAAATTCATTCCAAGAACAAGATCATGGCCATTTCCTGTGCTAGCTAGAGCCATTGTTAGCCTGTGCAAGGTTCAGAACAAGTTGTCAGCGTCTTTGTGCTCTATACTTTGTATGAAAATAGCATCGCTAATAGTAATCACCGAGGGATAAAAAATACGAATGATATTATAGTTTTTCTATACTTCAAGTTTCTATTTTGTATGTGCTCACCTGCATCTGCTCCGGTATAATGTCTTTGACGTGATAATGCAATTAAAAAGCAATATTGGTTGAGAGAAATTGCTGTACTGGTTAAGACAACTGATTTTCATACAATGGCAGCAGTGCACAAACAGTGTGAGTGGTGTGTACTTATTTCAGAGATGATTGGTGTTGGCTCAGCGGCTGCCATTTAATCAAATCACAATTCGTAGACTACTGATTCCTGAACTCTTTATGGTTTGTTGTTTCAACTCTTGAACTACTGGATCTTGCATCTGTGTTTAGCTAGTAGAGTATAAAATCCAAATTCTTATGACCAGAAGCATGAATGGTTGTTTTAATGTTGCTCTCTGTTAATGTCACTGAATCTGATGCAAATGATAATCTAAGCCCAAAAGAAAATTTTTCTAATTCAGTCAACGTCGAGCTGCTGTTCTCTGCTCATGTGGAACATTGCGTTACATTTTTGCATCTTCAGAAGTGCGGTTGTCCATGGCATGGAGTTTTTGTACTGTTGTTAAGGTTCAGGACAAGCCCGTGACTATCGTGTTTCTAGTAGCTAAAATCTATTTGTTCCTATTGGCATTGGCTTGATTGTTCTAAAACTCAGAACCTGTTGGACAATGACATTATTTGTAACGGCAGCATGAGAGGAGGAAGATTTTGGTTTCTTGTTCTGTATTAATAACTTCCTATAAGCAATGCACCTCTGATGATTTTGTCAAAAGCGTGTCGAGTCGATATTCTCAATATATTATTCTTTATCAGTTTACAAGTTGATTAATTTCCTCTGATTATTCTCAAATTCTTGAATTATTTGTAATGTATTGCAGAATTATTTGTGCCTTTTTTTTCCTAAGTTTAGGATGCACTCTGTTAGGTTTTAGAAAAAGTAGACGAGAGAGATTAAAGGGGTTGTGACCAATGCTCCTCCGTCCTGTAATGTGATACATTTTTTTGACAGTGTGTCGAAATGTCTTGCATTATGGGATGGAGGGAGTATTTGTCAGGTATGTGACATACTTCTCCCATAAACGTCAGGTATGTGACATTATGGGATTAGGGGTTACAAAAAACATCAGTTACAAAAAAGTTCAGATTGTAAAATGTTCATTTTGCAGCTAGTGCCCATTTTGAGTAATTTCTTAGAGGGATGATCCTGTGTGAGCTGGTGGAGTGATTTGTTTTCTACATAAAGCTCTTTAGTCAGGCTGGTTTTCGTGAAATACACATGAAGCTTCACCAGCTCCTGTGGGTGTGGGATCCATGTGACATGTGACATTGCATCCATGTCCACCTGGGATAATGATTTTGCAGGTACCCCGAGAGGCCCTTGAGTTTGCCAGAATGTCGATTAACTTCCGTTCCGGCAAATTCGGGTACTCCATATGTCCTATTTTCAGCAAAGGTCATGCTGAAATTTTCCGTGAATTTTAGCATGACTTTGCTAAAAATAGGACATATGGGGTACTTGTGACTAATGCATGGGCCGGGGTATCATAGTAGTTAATTAAGTAGGATCAAGTGCCCCGGCGTACTTGTGACCAATGCATGGCTTTTAGGGTGCCTCGGTGTCGATAAAAACCAAAATGATGAAACTTAAGCTTTTAGGGTGCCTCGGCTTGGCAACGTCGATCAGTACTTTGCCGATCATGGGTACGATGGCGACTTCATGGGGCCTCCTTCTCAAGAACCAAACCCAACAAAAGACGTGTGCGATCTAGCTCGTACAGCGGAGAAGCCAAGTTGCAACAGGCGCCGTCTGGCGTTCAGCTCTCAGGAGACGCCTCCAGCTGCCGACTTCACCGAGCCTCAGATAGGCGAGGTGCGAAATGTTATCAGCCCCAACACACTTAAGAAGGCGGTCTGTGAGCAAAACTCGGTCCCATTACAGGAGAAGAAGAAGGCACGCAAAAGAAAGACTAAGAAGGGTGCGAGCCAGCCGGCACAGAGTATGATCCGTGCTCAGGACGGGCCACCTTCACCGCAGGATATCTCGAGGAGGGTGCATGTGGCTGGTAGGGCGATGCTACCGACAAATATGCTCAATGCTGCAACCGGTGCTATGCGGAGTCTGCATGACAGTGTTCTTTCTTTGGAGAAGCGGCGTCTCAGGGAGAAGGATGTGGCATACCCAGTTTTCGCGGCCAAGGTGCCAGAGGGCAAGGGCTTTGTGGATAACTCCATCGGGCGTACGATCGTCCTGCGTTTTGATGACATCCATGCTATGTTGAACCTTCATCCGCTGCACTACACCTTCGTTCGGCTATTTTCGCTGAGTATGGAGATGCGGATCATTCGTGACAAGACCCCGGACATCGTGATAGTCGACCCCTTCTACATGCGTGCCAAGATCTTGGGCAGCGCTGGGGACCGGCAAGTCGCGAGTTCTTACCTCGAAGGCGTCATTCTGGCAAACCAAGATAAGGATAACTTCCTCGTGCCTTACTTTCCCGAGTAAGTCCTCCCCTCAACCGGCCTGTAACATATGAATTCTTACATTTCGATCGTTTTTCTTTTAACATTCCGTGTTTTCTGCAGTGACACACGTTGCACGCTCATCCTCCTAAGCCCCAAATATTCCATGGCCACGTATTTCGACCCAGACCGTCAGTCGAACCTAGACTACACAAATGTCAAGAAGGTTCTTGATGATGTTCTCCCCGGCTACGCCAAATCTGGAGGCACCTTCACCAGGCCTATTCGTAAGTACGGCAAGCACATGTTCTCCCACAATACGACGTTCTGCTGCGTCAAGCAGCCGCCTGGCGGTCAGAAGGGTGCCTACTACGCCATCCATCACATGCGGGTGATCGTACGGGACCATCATCAACTTCTGCTACCGAGTAAACTCAAAGATTGGGCAAAGAGCGTGTCGGCAATCCAGGACGCGGACCTCCGACAAGAATTCTTTCGCATCCAGTCGGAGTTTGCGGAAATCATCCATCAAGATGTCCTTCGTACCTCGGGGCAGTTCTACCTCAACAATCAACCGTCCAACAGTGACATCGACACAATGCTACAAATGCAGGCTGACAACGACCGTTATTTCATGACTCCCACGATAGACGGCGGCTTCATCCACGCTCCGGTCCCTTGAGTCGAGTCGAAAGCAGTGATGCTGTGTCTAGTTCTGAAACATCGATTGGCTCAAGTTGTAATTAAACTTTAATGAACTTGTAGTATGTCTCTTTGGTTTCGAGAGTCGTTCAACTTAGATGTAATCGATGCTATTAATGTCTTGCTTTTCTCTTCCGATCGTTCTGTTGCATACTTATATATTGCTTATGTATTGTCTGTGAATTGGTACTAACGTTTCGTTTGGCTAGTGCATAGCGATGCCGACGTATGTCGTGTACAAGGGTAAGGTTCCCGGAGTCTACGATGACTGGGAGGAGTGTCGGAGACAGGTTCACCGATTCAGCGGTAACAGTTACAAAGGGTACACCACTAGGGCCGAGGCCGAATCTAGATACGCCCGCTATCTAGCGGGAGAGGGGAGGGAGCGTTGGAGGAACCGGATGAAGACGAGTTTCATCGTGATGATGCTCATCGTGATGACCGCAGCTCTCTTCTATGTGATGGTAGTTTAGATGATCGATATCGACTTGTAATGTGAAGACAAACTCGCTACTCGCGGTCTCGAGACTTGTAATATAATGTTCTATCTTTGTTCGGTCTTTTCAATTCGGAGACTAATATGATGAATTGTATTCGGAGACTAATATGATGAATTGTATTCAAAGACTAATCTTCTATTGTATTCGATGAATTTGTTGTTGATGTGTGCTGTCTATATTTTGTCAAATTATACATTTTGTAACCTGTGCAAAAAACAGAAAATAAAAAATAAAAAAACCTAATATTCATACTAATGGCGCATCACATGACAGTGCGCCATTAGTATGACAAAGCGTATTAATGGCGCATCACTGGGCAGTGCGCCATTAGTATGCCGCGGTTACTAATGGCGCATCTCGTGGTCGTGCGCCATTAGTATGCCAAAGCACCTGGGTATACGTGGCCCCTGGGAGGCATACTAATGGCGCACCGTAGCCTATACTAATGGCGCACCAGTGGTGCGCCATTAGTATACCAGATACTAATGGCGCACCACTGGTGCGCCATTAGTAAAAATTACTAATGGCGTGCTAGTAATGGCGCACCAGTGATGCGCCATTTATGGCCAAATTAGGTGCGCCATTAGTAGCGGTTTTTCTAGTAGTGAAAATTTCGAAATTAGCATCATTGATGGTACATAGACAGATGTATCTCATCTGGAAAACTACTGAAGCAGAAGGCGAATATTGAGCCTTCATGGATGTTGAAGGTCTTTGTAACTTTAGGCCAATGCCTATGGATGATTGACCGTCCATCCTTCATCGTCTTCAGGAACACTTCAATAGTGAACCATGGGTGTTGTATGAATACCTTCCTCGCCTCCTGACCATACAGGTGGTTTGAGAGGTAATCATCAGTGAACTGCTTTGGAAAGGCCTGAAAACAAGGATGTGCATAAATATCTTCTCTATATTGGAAATGAGGCAATGGAATAAAAAAGGCAAGGTATAATAGTTAGTACGATCCTGTAGTGAACTGACGTCTTCTTCATTGTGTAGACAAAGATCTTGTTGTTTTTTGTCGCTAATTTCTTTATCATACCAATCTTTCTGAGTTTCTTGAATTGACTGATATTCATGGACAACTCATTTCCCCATATGGAAAAAGGGTCGAACAGTGGGTAAAAACCTATGATAGGAGGACCTACATGTGCAACACCAAATTGTTAATAACCAAAATAGTAGAATGGTTCATGCAATTGCACAATAATGTGTTATTAGACAACGGACCATGCACATGCTAACCTCGATTGTAAACCTCAGTGCTTCCCATTGTTTCCCTGCAACACATATAAGGTAGTTAGTCATTGTCGGGGGTTTGGTGCGACATATGCCAACGGATGGCTTATCATGGTGGGGGCAAGTAGGACGTCGCCGGTGCCTGGAAACGGGATGAGGCGAAGACATGCACGCCGGCGAATCTTACCCAGCTTCAGGGCTCTCCGGGGAGATAATAACCCTACTGCTGCTCTGCGGGGTCTCTGCATGATCAGTATGGCCAAGTGTTTACACGGTCGCTCCTTGAGCTGTTTCTTAGAGGTAGGAGAGGGCAAGGCTAGCTCTCTCATTCTATCTGGTATGGTCTAGAGCTACTGGGTTCCAACCCTTTGCATGGGTGCCCTGGGGGGGTTTATATAGGCCTACCCCCCAGGGGTACAATGGTAATTCGACTGGGCGCGGGCCCAGCCATCAGTGCCTCTGGCCTCCGACTTCTCCGCCGACTGGTCTGGTACGGAGCCGACAGGCTGCGTCCGCCATGGGCGGGTCTTGCCGGCCGCTGATTACTGTAGCCGTGCTTCTGATGACACGGACTTGGTCATGGGGTCGTGGCAACAGTCCCGCCGCCTGGCGGGCGATCACTATTCCCACTCCCCATCACATCTTGATTAATGGTGCATGGGGCTCATGGGAGGGCTCGGCCGACTCCCAGGGCCGACTCCTGACGGATCCGACTGGCGGTCCTCTCGCCGTCTCCTAGGGTCTCACTGACTGGGGGGACCTGTTGCCCCCGGGCCGTACAGACAAGCTGTCGTGGGCGCAGGACTCGGTACTATGGTGCTGATGTCAGGGCCGGCTGGGCAACAGTGCCACGCCGCACGGAGATCTTCCCGGGTACATCGTGTTGTGGCCATGCCTGCCCTTGGTAAGGGGCGGGAGTGGGCTTCACTGTAGCCATGCCCCTGCCCCATCCCCTTCGACGAGGTCATGGGTTTGTTGGAGTCGCCGGCCGACTCCCCAAAGCCAGCTTCTCTAGAAGTCGTCCCTGGGACTCGGCCGTGAGCGGGCAGTCGGCCGCCCTGCCGTCGACTCCTCAGGAGGCGGCTCTTCGTCCTGGGGTCTTGAGGGGCGCATGTAACGCCCCAAATATAACTTTCCCAATTTGTACTCCAACTCTTGCCGTTTCCGGCATTAAGTTATATTTATTTCTCAGGTTCGGGTCTTTGTCTCCGTGTGTTGTTTTCGTTGTCATGCATCTCATATCATGTCATTACGTGCATTGCTTTTGCATACGTGTTCGTCTCATGCATTCGAGCATTTTCCCCGTTGTCCGTTTTGCATTCCGGCGCTTTGTTCTCCTCCGGTGGTCATTTCTACCTTTCTTTTTTGTGTGGGGATTAAACATTTCCGGATTGGACCGAGACTTGCCAAGCGGCCTTGGTTTACTACCGGTAGACCGCCTGTCAAGTTTCGTATCATTTGGACTTCGTTTGATACTCCAACGGTTAACCGAGGGACCGAAAAGGCCTCGTGTGTGTTGCAGCCCAACACCCCTCCAATTTGGCCCAAAACCCACCAAACTCAGCTCCATGTCCTAGAGCGTTCGATCACGATCGCGTGGCCGAAAACTGCACCTCATTTGGACTCTCCTAGCTCCACTTATGCCTATAAATAGCCCCCTCCGAAATTCTCGTTGTCCTCTTCCCCCGAAACCCTAAACCATCTCTCTCCGCACGCCGGACAACGTCCGCCGGCGCCGGACGCGTCCGCTTTGCCCCACCGCCGCCACGTGGCGCGCCCCCACTGGCCCGGCCGCATCTCCCCGCCGCCGGCCCGCAAACCCGCCGCGGGCCCTTCCCGGCCCGAAGGCGCCGCCACCCGTGCCTGCTCGTCCCCGCCGCCAGGGCGTGCCCGCGCCGCTGTCCTCTTCCCCGAGGCGCCGCCCGGTGCAGCCGACCGCCGCCGCCGACGCCAAGGCTCACCGCCGCCACAAGACCTCGCCGCCGCCACGGGAGCTCGCCGGAGCCGCCTCCCCACGCCTTCCTCCGCCGCCCCCCACCGGGATCCGGCCGGATCCGGCGAGATTCGGCCCGGACCTGCCATCTCCGGCGCCCCAAGCTCCTCCGGCGAACACCTCCGACGAACCTCGAAGTCCGTGCGCCAGATCTGAGATCGGAGCTACAGTAACCCTAATTTTTTCGCGAGGTTGATTTTCTCTAAGTCCCTAAATTTTCAGTCCATATGCTCCTGTTCGCGGCTCCGTAACTTTGCATCCGTAGCTCCGATTCATGCATATAGCATATAAAAATGTTCGTCTCAGAGAGTACATCATTTCATTCCATTGCATCATTTTCATTTGAGTTCATCTTGTTGCCCAAATGCTGTTATAAGGAGGCTTCGTGAGTTATTTGTCAGATCTGCTAGTTCATCTTAGACTTTTGTCATTTTTGCCATGATTATTGTGTGCATGCTATGCCTGTGAGTCCTTCATATGTTTTGTTAAGGATTTTGTCTTCTTTCCAGAGGTGCAACCCATGCATTTTTAGGATGTGTGTGGTGAATTGTGCAAGCTTGCAAAGTGAGGCACCCGGTAAATCTGTTTTCAGAGACTTAGTAGTTTTCACTAAGTCTGGGATTATTTAGTTCATGATGCCATATGTTCAGCTTGTTTCCTAGTGATCCGTGCCTCTTTTGAGGATGATCATTAAAGGAGTTTTGTTAATCATGTTATGCTATATCCATCCATGCCTTTGTTTGTAATTATGCAGCACCCTAGCTTGAGTGAATCAAGCTCTACTTTTGCTTTGTTGTGAATCTGGGCAGATCGTCAACTTGTTTGCGATTTTGGCGATGTTATTATAGTTGATCCGCACATGCTATGCCATTGTTCTTGCCATGTCTAGCTAGCATTTTGTGCCTTCTTAATGGATGTATGATTGCCTTGTCATGACTTGCACCGTAGTGAGTGCATCGAGCTCGTTTACATGCCTTCGTGAGTTATATTTCAGCATGTCTCAGTTTTCACTAAGTCTGAAAACTGATTGTGTTTTAGCTATGTTCATGTGCCTGTTAGTACATTTTGTGAACTCTTTTGGCCCCAGGTCACTTTGGGTCTTTTGTTAAGCTTGTTGAGTAGCTCCATGCCTTGTTCTTACTTGTCTTAATAAGGTCATGTATCATGTTTTTTTGCTGCTCCGAAGAGGGCTTCGTGATCTGAAATTTCAGACAAGTGTTAAATTCACTTAAGTCTGGAATCTGTTTTGCATTTGCGTTTTTGCCATGCTGGTTTGAACCTCATAATGGATGAATTGGCCGTGGCTCAGTGCTAGTCTTTTGTTAAGAATCTTGTGTGCATCCCTGCCATGTATTTTGTTGTCATGTTTGGTGGCTGTAGCATGTTCGTTTCGTTGCATTTAGATGCCTACTTGCTGTAAATCGCAGACCGGTGTCATTCTTAAAACGCTTGCCATTTCCAAACCGTAACTCCGATTCCGGCGTTCTTTATATTGTTTTCAAGCGATTTCATCTCATCTTTCCAGTGGCGCCCTTGGAATTCCAAGTTGAGGCAAGGTTCATGCATTTCCTGTCATATCTTGCATTTTGTATCCCGCATCGCATCCCGCATAGCATGTCATCATTTCATCATATTGCTTGGTCTTGCACGTGGTTGATTGTATCCTTGTTGCTTGTTTGTCTTGTTTGGGTAGAGCCGGGAGACGAGTTCGCTACCGAGGAGCCCGTTGAGTTTGCTTGTGAGGATCGAGCCAACTCTGACAACTGTGCAGGCAAGATGATCATAGCCTCGAAATCACTACTATCTTTGCTATGCTAGTGTGCTCGCTCTTTGCTATGCCAATGCTACGATGCCTACCATTTGCTTGTCAGCCTCCCAATTGCCATGTCAAACCTCTAACCCATCTTGTCCTAGAAAACCGTTGATTGGCTATGTTACCGCTTTGCTCAGCCCCTCTTATAGCGTTGGTAGTTGCAGGTGAAGGTTGAAGGTCGTCCCTTGTTGGAACATCTTTTATTTACTTGTTGGGATATTATTATATTGCTATGTTATCTTAATGCATCTATATACTTGGTAAAGGGTGGAAGGCTCGGCCTCTCGCATAGTGTTTTGTTCTACTCTTGCCGCCCTAGTTTCCGTCATATCGGTGTTATGTTCCCGGATTTTGCGTTCCTTACGCGGTTGGGTTATAATGGGAACCCCTTGATATTTCGCCTTGATTAAAGCTTTTCCAGCAATGCCCAACATTTGTTTTACCATTCGCCACCTAGCCTTTTCTTTCCCTTGGGTTCTGCAGACTCAAGGGTCATCTTATTTTACCCCCCGGGCCAGTGCTCCTCTGAGTGTTGGTCCACCTGTCAGCTACGGTGGCCACCAGGGGCAACTCTAGGCTGGCCTACCCGTACCTAGGACAATCTGAGTGTGCCCTGAGAAAGAGATATGTGCATCTCCTATCGGGATTTGTCGGCACATTCGGGCGGTGTTGCTGGTCTTGTTTTAACCTGTCGAAGTGTCTTGAGTTACCGAGATACCGAGTCTGATCGGAACGTCTTGGGAGGAGGTCTATTCCTTTGTTGACCGTGAGAGCTTGTCATGGGCTAAGTTGGGACTCCCCTGCAGGGATTGAACTTTCGAAAGCCGTGCCCGCGGTTATGGGCAGATGGGAATTTGTTAATGTCCGGTTGTAGTTAACTTGAACCTTAATTAATTAAAATGAATCAACTGAGTGTGTTACCGTGATGGCCTCTTCTCGGCGGAGTCCGGGAAGTGGACACGGTGTAATGTTTGCGCAGGTTGTTCCTCTAGATTCTCGCTCGCGCTTTGCCTCCTCTTCTCGCTCTCTTTTGCGTATAAGTTAGCCACCATATATGCTAGTCGCTTGCTACAGCTCCACATATATTTGCCTTACCCTTCCTATAAGCTTAAATAGTCTTGATCGCGAGGGTGCGAGATTGCTGAGTCCCTGTGGCTCACAGATTACTATAACTCCAGATGCAGGTCCAGGTGATTCCGCTCCAGGTGACGAGTACGAGCTCAAGTGGGAGTTCCACGAGGACTCTTAGCGTTACTACGTTTCCTTTCCCGATGATCAGTAGTGGTGCCCAGTTGGGGGTGATTGGGACCGTGTCGCATGTTGGGTTCTCTTCTATTTTGGCACCGTAGTCGGGCCATGAGTGTTTGCATGATGTAATGTTATTTATGTTCTTGATTGACATGGCGAGTGTAAGCCAACTATGTTCTCCCCTTTATTATTCATATTACATGGGATGTTGTGAAGATTGCCTAACTTGCGACATATGCCTTCAATGCGATTATGCCTCTAAGTCGTGCCTCGACACGTGGGAGCTATAGTCGCATCGAGGGTGTTATAGCCCAGCCTGCCCCGATGTCTTGAAAGGTTATGGGACTCGGGTTGGCCTACCCGTGGCCCATTACTCCGACAGTAGTCCCCGAAGCTGGTGAGGCACCACGGACGATCGGCCGAGAAGCCTCAGCAGTTTCTCTTTCCGGGTGCTCAACACATGGTCTTTGATTGACTTCTGCCGGGCCGTCTAGAAAGAGTCGGACTTTCTCAACTCGGACTCACTCAATTCCGACTTGCCCAGCATTTCGAACGTCGCGGCGGGATTTAAGTGGCGTGCTAGCTAAGCCTCCAGGCCGCCACCCGTTCTTGGCCTGTCACGTGAGGGCACGTGGCCAGGCCGTCCTGCCAGCCTACGCGTGCGACGGGACAGGCACATAGGCAGGGCCCGCCACTACCGCGCCTAGGTGCCCAAGCGGATCCGCTGCGGCCCTGGTGGACGGTTGGGATTCCCGTGGAGTTACTGCGTGCAGTAACTTTACATGGATCGTGGGGGTCGTGGGGTTGTGGGCGCAGTAAATCCCCACGTCCGCCCCCTCGGCTTCGCAGCCCACGGGGCTATAAGTAGGGGGAAGAGGGGGGCACGCGCGCCCCTCCTTCCCACTATTCCTCGTTCTCTTCCTTCCTCTTCTCCTCTTCGCTCCGCCGCATGCCCAAGCTCCGGCGAACGCTGCGGCGACAACTCACGATGAGTTCTTCCTCCGCTGCCGCGCCTCCCCCAGTGCGCTCCGGCACGACGGTTCCGAAGTTCATCAAGACCACATTGAGTTCCTCCGCCGGACCCGTCGGCTTCCCGGCGAGGATCGCGTGTAGGTGCGTCTTGCGCGGGAGGGGGAGATTTCCCCCGTACCGCAGGAGGGCGAGCGGGTCAACTTCCGCTCGCACTGCCTGCGCGGGCTTGGGCTACCGGCGAGCAGTTTTTTCCGGTCTTTCCTGGAGTTCTACGGTCTCCAGCTGCACCACCTCACCCCCAACGCAGTGGTGCTACTGTCCACCTTCGTGGCCCTGTGTGAAGGCTTCCTCGGAGTCCTACCCACCCTCGAGCTCTGGGGGGAGTTCTTCTTCTCCAAGCTCGGCACCCAGGCCGTGGGCGTGCCGGCTCAGTGCGGCGCCTTCATCATCGTGCGAAGGTCGGGGGCCGACAATCCCTTCCCCTCCATCTCACTGATAAAGTCGGTGAAGATGTGGCAGAGATCCTACTTCTACGTCAGGAACGTCGCCACAAGGGGCGACTGGGTCAACCTGCCGGCTTTCAAAGCCGGCCCGCCGGCTGGGAGACTCCCCAACTGGTCGTACCGGGCCAGGTCGCTCCTGCGGGAGCCGGCGCCATCACGCGACTCCAAGTGCTGACGCAGTCGGAGGGTCTGACTGGTCCGGACCTGCTGTCCGCCTTCGTTTCGCGCCGAGTTCTCCCACTCCAAGGCCGCCCTCATATGATATGCCAGATGAGCGGGCACCGCGACCCGAGTCGGATGTGCACCAAGGACATGCCTCACGAAGAGGTGGCCTTTATGGTGAACTACCTCTCAGACAACAAGCTCTTGGAGGACTGGCGATTTGGCAAGGAGCCGTACTCCCGCGCCAACCCCCCGCCCGTGGTGAGTCACCTTCCTTTTCTTTGTTTAGATTGTCTTTTTCTTGCCGAGTTTTGTTTTGACCAGTCAGCTTTGGTTAGAATCCCCTTCTTCACCCACCAGCCGGCACCTCGGGACCGGCCCGTGAGTTCCTCGCCGACCGGGTGGAGAGCGACATCGACGACCCCGATCTGGGGGCGGCGGCTCTGGAAGACGACGCAGAGGGAGGAGGAGGGACAGTAGGCGACTTCAGGCCTTCAGCTACCTTCGCCGACTGGCCTGAAGACAACGCCGAGGGAGAAGTCGCCCCTCGCCATCGGCCAGGGGCCAGCCAGCCTGGCGCGGGCTCTTCTACCGCGCCGGGCGCTCCAGGCGGAGAGAAGAAGCGCAGGGCCGTGCCAACCTTGTTCGGCAGTCGGGCGAAGAAGCCCAAGGGCTCGGCTGCGGCGACCCGGCGGGACGAGATAGCCGCGAAGGCCATCCGCTTCCGTAAGGAAGTGAAGAAGCCGCCATTGGTCTCCGCGTAAGTATTCTGTCTTCAAAGTTTTATTCTTTCTTCATGATTTGTCTGAGTCTCTGCTTGCCCCTCTTGCTTCAGGGCTCCCCTCTCTCTTGAGTGGGTCGCCGCCGCCTCCGTCATGGGGTCAGCGGAGACGTCTGCCACCACTCAGCGGATTGACCCCGCTGCTGACCTCCGGGAGGCGACGGAGCGGAATGCGCAGGAGAAGCGCAACGAAGAAGAGGCCCTCCGCCTGGAGAAGGCGGAGGCCGACAGGGCGGAGGCCTCAGCTAAGAAAAAACTAGCGGAGGCCGAAGCCACCGCCGCAGCGAAGCAGCAGGGTGAGGAAGCCGCATGCCGCCAGTCGGCAGTGCTCATCACCGCGTTGAACTCTGCGCCGCCGCCTCCGGAGTTCACGGGGCCAACTGGAGAAGCCGGCAGGGAGAACCCCGTCGAGGAGAGGGAAGGCGGCGACCCCTCTACTCCGGACGCGAACGTTCCGCCGCCGTCTCCGCCGCCGTTTGAAGGCGTGCAAGGTGAGTAGCCAGCGGACCCTCCGGTGCCGCTGACCGAAGACGAGGCCGTGGCGAGGCTAGTTCTCCAAGTCGGCTCGCCAACGCGCCATCGTCTGGAGAAGGCGACTTCGGCACCCTGCCCCCTGGAAGCCGGCACCGCCAGCTTGGCGGCCCCAGACACCGAAGCGACGAGCGCCGCACCTATTGGGTGGGTGCGAGGAGGCGGCACAGGGCCGCTAAACCGGGCACTCCTGGATGTCCAGGCGAAGCTCCGTGCTGAGGGCGACGCTCTCCAGAGTTGCACCAAGGCGTTCCTAGCGTCGCGGGCAGCCGTTCGGGTATGTTTTTTTCCTTTGGTCTTTGTTTTCTTGTTCCTCTTTGTGGGGGCGCGCCAGCGCACCCACTGGGTGTAGTCCCCGAGTTTCGGGCCGGCTGCTGAGCAGGCGGCCCGGAACTCCAATTGATGAACTTCTGGGTACTAACTTTGTCTAAAATGCTTGTCGCAGGATTACCACAACCTCCGCGTCACTGCCTTCAACCGTAACGTTGAAGAGCTGGGCAAGCGGACTGCCGACATGGCGGAGAGCCGGAGTAAGTCCTTTTTTCTTCTCTGCGAGGGCGCGCTAGCGCACCCGGGGCTGTAGTCCCTGAGATTCGGGCCGACTGCTGAGCAGTCGGGCTGGATCTCCCCGGGGACCTACTTTATTGACGACTGTTATCTTTCTTCCTTTTCTTCAGGAGCCAACGCTGCTCTTCAATAGCAGCTGAGCGAAGCCAACTCCGCCCTGCGCGCCATAGGGGAGGAGTGCAGCAGGCTCGCCACAGAGCGCGATCTGTTGGCCACTCAGTTGGCAGAGCAAAAGGAGCTGCTTGTGAAGTCGCAGAGGGAGGCGGAGGAGACGGAAACCGCCCTCTTGGCCGAGTTTGCGAGCGAGCGCTCCTCCTGGTCTGACAAGGAGGCGCTGCTGTCCTCCGGCTTCCACGAGATTGAAGACATCGTTCATGGTGAGTCTCTTTATTTTCTTTCCTCGAGCTGCCTATTTAAATCGTGCCGACTCCTGGTTTTTGACTAGCTTCTTCGTTTCTTCGTGTCTTTGCAGACTTCTTCCCTGGGCAGTCGCAGGCCACCATCCAAGCCATCGAGGCCGACCATGAAAGTTGGAGGGCGGAGGGCGCAGAGATCGCCACCGATGCCCCCTGGACTCTTGACGAGCACATCCTGAGCATCGAGGCTCGCCTCCAGCTAGCTCACCGGATGCTACACCGGCTTCAGCGCGTCGGTGCCCAGGCGATTGCCGCCCTTTGTCCGGATATGCAGGTTCCGCGCACCCCCAGCCTGACGGCCAACTGGCTGGAGGTCGCGGCTGGTCGTCTTGAGGCCTGGAAGGGCTCTTCGGCCCGGGCTGGAGCGCGTCGGGCCTTGGAGTTCGTCAAGGCGTGGTATCCGGGGCTGGATCTAGACAGGTTGGCCATGCTTCGGTCGGAGGCCCAGCCGAAGTTGGCGGCTGCGGAAGATGCCCTCGTCAAACATGCTGCGGCGATCACCGAGTACACCGACACCAGCATCTTCGTCCCCGAGCGGTCTGAAGACGGCGAGGAGGTACCGCCGGAGTGGTTTGGGATGAACCCAAACTACGGCGAAGACTCGGCGGAGGTGATTGCCTCCAGCGTCGAGGAGGAGGACGAAGCGGAGGATGGAGGCGAGGCGGAGGCACCAGAAGACAGAGCAGACGGCTAGCCTCAGCCCGACCGCGTCTCCAGCAAAGAGCCGCGTGCGACTGAGTCGACTACCGCCGGAGGTGATCAAGCCGAGACTAGCCAGCCGGCTGCCCCGACGCCTAACGCTGGCGCCTCCTCCGACCCTCCGAATCCGTCGGCTGCCTCCTAAGCTGCCGCTGTATCTTTTATTTTATCTGCTTCAGTAGTCTTTGAAGAATTTGTTAATTCGCACAATTCCACCCGCGGGGTGTATTTTGAACCTCTACTCGACAATTCGGCCAAGGGCCTATGTTATGTAAATATATATATCCAAGTTCTATCTTTTCTTGCTCATTGCTCTTTTGGCTTTTTTCCTTTGCCGCTTTCTCTTAGTTGTCTGTCTTGCCAATCGGACAGCCGCTCTGCGGACTGTCGCTGGATCAAGTGCTTGTCTATTTTGGCAAAGCAAGTACTTAGCCGTTTTTTAAAGAGTTTTTGAGCAAGTTGGATAGGAAGCGGCAATTCGACTATCTGAGAGTCGGTTTGCGTGAAAGGCTGGAAGCCGTCTTGAGCTATGTTTTATGCTTTGAGTCCTTAGCCATTTTTCATGCGAATGCCCATTCTACCTTACTGCTGCCCACCGTACAGTCGCTCTGCGAGCTGCGGCTTATGACAGGAGACGGTTTGGGCGTTTACACACTACTTGTCCGACTGTAGGAAGCATTTCATAGTGCAAGGCGGCAAGTCCCCAAGCCGATTTGTTGAGCCCGGTGCCAAATGACATAAAAAGGAGTAACATACTTGCAGTCATAATTTTTATCATACAGACAAAAGAGGGCAGTCCCCGAGCTTGCCTCGGGGGGCCCGAAGTCTTGGTTCTTTAATACAAAAGGTAGCATGGTACATACTGCATCAACTGTAAAATCTTCGGAGGAGATTTGCATTCCATGGACGCTCTGTCTCCTTGCCGGAGTCGTCCCTCTTGCGTGCGCGGGGCTTCTGAGCGTCGATCAGGTAGTAGGAATCGTTGCCCAGTACTTTGCTGATGATGAAAGGGCCTTCCCAAGGCCGACAGCTTGTGCTGGCCGGCTGTTAGCTGGATCAGCCGGAGCACAAGGTCGCCTTCTTGGAAAGATCTTGGCCTGACCTTCCTATTGTGGTATTGGCGCAGGCTCTGCTGGTAGATGCTGGACCGGCTGAGTGCCAACAGCCGGCCCTCTTCCAGCAGATCGACGCCGTCTTGTCGTGCTTCTTCTGCTTCCTCCTTGGTATACATGGTGACTCGTGGGGAGTCGAACTCTATGTCCGTTGGGATGACGACTTCGGCACCGTAGACGAGGAAGAAGGGCGTGAAGTCGGTTGACTTGTTTGGAGTCGTGCGCAGACTCCAGAGGACGGCTGGCAGCTCGTCGAGCCAACAGCTAGCCGAGCGCTCCAGAGGCTCGATCAACCGAGGCTTGATGTCGGACAGGATGAGGCTGTTTGCTTGCTCCACTTGGCCGTTTGACTGTGGGTGGGCGACAGACGCTAGGTCCAGTCGGATGCCCTGTGCTGCACAGAAACGGGCCAAGGCGCCTTTGGCAAAATTTGTGCCGTTGTCGGTGATGATGCTGTGTGGTATGCCGTACCGAATTGTGATATCGATGATGAAAGTCACTGCAGTCGGACCGTTCAGTTTCTTAATTGGCTTCGCTTCTATCCACTTGGTGAACTTGTCCACTGCAACAAGTAGGTGAGTTAAACCACCTCGTGCTGTCATGAATGGTCCCACCATGTCTAGGCCCCAAACTGCGAAAGGCCTGGCAATGGGGATGGCTTTGAGCGCAGAAGCCGGCTGGTGCGGCTTGGAGCTGAACTTTTGGCATCCTTTGCATTTTTGGACCAACTCATTGGCCTCTTACAAGGCAGTCGGCCAGAAGAAACCATGCCGAAAGGCTTTGGCAATGAGTGCTCTTGAAGCCGCATGGTGGCCGCATTCGCCTTGATGGATGTCTTTGAGAATCTCTTGGCCTTGCTCTGGCTCTATGCAGCGCTGGTAGACACCAGTGACGCTGCGCCTGACCAGCTCTCTGTTGACTATGGTATAGGCTGCCGCCCAGCGTTGTACTTGCCGAGCTGAGGTCTCATCAGTTGGTAGCTCTTTGTTCACCAGGAATTTGAGGATGGGCTGGGCCCATGAGGGTGCTGCTATTTCTTTGACTACTAGAACTGCCACTTGGACGAGGGCGGCTGGGCTGGGAGGCGGCGGGTTGGAGTCAACAGCCGCTTGCTGGGTTGTTGAAGTCCCCGGGCCGACTGGCGCGGTCCTTGGGCCGAGTTCTGGAATCTTCGAGTCTGCCACCGCAGTCCCCGGGCTGGGTTCCGCAGTCCCTGGGCTAGCCTCGACTATGGCGGCTCCGGAGTCATCTGCCGAGATCCTCGTGCCGCCTGCCGGGGCTCTCGAGTTGGATCCGACGTCTTCGGGAGGAGCCGGTACGAAGATGGAGTCTGATTCTGGTGAGGGCTTGACGGACGGCTTGAGAAGGCGCTGAAGGGCGACACCAGATGGTATTTCTTGGCGGGTAGAGCCGATTCGTGCCAATGCATCTCCTTGGTCATTGTCATTCCTTGGCACATGAAGGAACTCACATCCTTCGAAATACCCGCTGAGTTGCTGCACGAGGAAACGGTAGCTCGCCATGTTTGCATCTTTCGCGTCCCAGTCGCCGGATGATTGCTGGACCACTAAGTCTGAGTCACCATGACACAAGATCCGGCGGGTGCCAAGCTCTTTAGCAAGCCGGAGCCCGTGAATGAGTGCCTCATACACGGCGACGTTATTGGAGGCGGCAAAGTGGATTTACAGCGCATACTTGAGCTTATCGCATTTGGGAGAGGTGAGGACGATGCCGGCTCCCAAGCCAGTGCGCATCTTGGAGCCGTCAAAATGCATCCGTCAATGGGTGGAATCAAGTGCTGGAGGCAGGTACTGGGTCTCGGCCCAGTCGACGAGGAAGTCGGCCAGTGCTTGTGATTTGATGGCGGTGCGAGGCTGGTAGCAGATGGTGTAAGGAGCCAGCTCTATGGCCCACTTGGCCACTCGACCAGAAGCATCTCGGCTACCGATGATCTCGGCAAGCGGGGCCGTGCAGACCACCGTGATTGGATGCTCTTGAAAGTAAGGCTTCAATTTCTTGGCAGCAAAGTGTACGCCATATCACATCTTCTGGTAGTGGGGGTAGTTCTGCTTGGAGGTCGACAGTACCTCGCTCAGGTAATATACTGGTCTCTGGACAGGCAGTGCCTTGCCTTCCTCCTTGCGCTCCACTACAATGACTATGCTGACTACCCGGCTAGTGGCGGCGATGTACAGGAGCATAGGTTCCTTGGGAGTCGGAGCCGCCAGGACAGGCGGAGTAGTCAACATCTTCTTCAACTGGTGAAAAGCTTCGTCCGCCTTATGGTTCCACTCAAAAAAAGTGGTCTTCTTCATAAGTTGGTATAAGGGGAGAGCTTTCTCGCCCAGCCGACTGATGAATCGGCTGATGGACGCTAAGCAGCCGGTGAACTTCTGCACATCTAGCAGTCGGCTGGGTACCTCCATTCTCTCGATGGTCTTGATTTTTACTGGGTTGCATTCTATGCCGCGTTCAGAGACCAGGAAGCCTAGCAGCTGGCCGGCTGGTACTCCGAAGACACACTTCTCGGGGTTGAGCTTGATCTGGAACCGGCGCGGGTTTTCGAAGGTCTCCTTGAGGTCTTCCAGCAGCGTTCCACGCTTTTCCGTCTTCACTACCATGTCGTCCACGTAGACGTGGGCGTTCCTGCCGAGCTGCTTGAGGAGACACTTCTGCATGCAACGTTGAAAGGTGGCGCTGGCATTCCTCAAGCCGAACGTCATGGTGAGGTAGCAGAATGCTCCAGACGGCATGATGAAGGGAGTCTTCAATCTGTCAGCCGGGTTCAACTTGATCTGGTGATACCCTGAGTATGCATCCAAGAAACTCAACAGCTCGCATCCGGCTGTGGAGTCTATCACCTGATCGATTCTTGGTAGGGAAAATGGGTCCTTGGGGTAGGCCTTGTTGAGGCTCGTGTAGTCAATACACATTCGCCACTGCTTGTTCTTCTTTAGTACCAGGACCGGATTTGCCAGCCACTCCGGAAAGAAAACTTCCATGATGAATCCGGCTGCTAGGAGTCGGGCTATCTCTTCTCCGACAACTCTTCTCTTCTGATAAGCGGCGCAGGGGCTGCCTGACTGGCTTTGCATCAGATCGGACATGTAACTTGTGCTCGGCGAAATCCGTCGGTACACCTGGCATGTCTTTGGGGACCATGCGAAGATGCCTCGATTCTCACAGAGGAAATCGACGAGCTCGCCTTCCTATTTGCTATCGAGGTTTGCACCTACGACGGCGTACCTCTCTGGGTGCTCCGGATCCAAGGGTATCTTCTTTGTCTCTTTGGCCGGCTTGAACGAACCTTCAGCCTCCGACTCTTTTGGGCTGGGAGATACCTCAGGCTGCTTGCCGGCCATCACCACAACTCGCTCAAGGAGCCGCTTCTCAGCCGCGATTACCAGGGACTCGACCAGCCTACTGCTCTCAGCTGTGCAAGCAGACGACTTCCGGTAGTCGCCTGCCATAGTCAGAATTCCCCTAGAACTGGGCATCTTCATCTTGAGGTAAGTGTAGTGGGGGACCGGCATGAACTTAGCCAAGGCGGGTCGGCCAAGTAGCGTATGGTATGGGCTCTCAAGGTCCACCACCTCAAACCAAACAGACTCTCTTCGGAAGTGATCTTTGTCCCCAAAGAGGACGTCCATCAGGATCTTGCCGATCGGCGAGCAGGAATGCCCAGGTACAATGCCGTGGAACACTGTCCGGCTGCTCTGAAGCTGTCTTTGCTTGATCCCTAACTTCTCCATGGTATCCTTGTACAGGATATTGATGCTGCTGCCCCCGTCTATCAGAACTCGCGAGAAACGCGCGGCCCATTTGTCCGTAGCAAAGGTGGCATCCAGGACCAGGGCGTAGGAGCCCGGACTCGGCATCACTTCTGGATGGTCAGCCCTGCTCCAGCTGATGGGCTTCTCAGACCAGTGCATGAACTCTGGCGTCTCTGAGGCTACTGCGTTCACCTCTTGTCGCTGCAGCCGCCTGCTGCATCGATCATCAGCCATACTAGTGAACACCATGTAGGCTCCGTGTTCTTTAGGGTATTCGTCTTGTACTGCGTCGACTGGCCTGACTGCCGGCTGCTGGGGCGGAGGCGGCTGCCCAGCAGGCGGGGGTGGCAGGAGGCCGTCTCCCTTGGTGATCCTAGTGAGCCAGTGGCACTTCCGGGTGGTGTGATTCGACGGCTTTGCGCCGCTTTGGAACTTGCAAGGTCCATCCAAGGTCTGCTCATAGGAGAAGGCCGACAACCAGTTTGGCTTGCCACCTTTCTGTCGCTTGGGCGGAGGCTAATCTTCTGGCTGCTGGGCTTCAACGGTCGCGACCTGCCGGCTGCCGGAAGCCGGCTGTGGGGCCTTGCTCTTGTTGTCACCCTGCTGTTGTCGCCCACCGGCGTCTGCCGCCGGAGTTCTTGGAGCTTGAGGAGCCACTTTGCCAGTTGTGCTGATTTGAATTTCTGCCTTCATTGAGGAGTCGGCCGTGGCGTACTTGTCCGCTATGATCAGCAGCTCGTCGAGGGTTTCTGGCTCGTCGCAGAGGAGCTTGTGCTTGAGGAGGGTGCCTTCTCGGCATCCGGCTGTGAAGTATTCAATGGCCTGCACCTCGTGCACGCCCTCGCAGGAGTTCCAGAGCTCAGCCCAACGCGTGAAGTAGTCGCGAGTCGACTCATCAGGACCTTGCACACACAAGGAGAGCTGACGAGGCTTGGGAGGACGCTTGTACGTGCTGGTGAAATTGCAGACGAACGCTTCGGTGAAGTCGACCCAGCTGTTGATGTTGTGGGGCTTTAGGCTGTTCAGCCATGTCCGGGCCGTGCCCTGGAGCATGAGCGGAACGTACTTTACGGCGACACGCTTGTTGCCGTTTGCTATGCTGACAGCCATGGAGTAGTCGACTAGCCAGTCTTCCGGCTTCACGGAGACGGTATACTTGGGCGTGTCTCTTGGGAGCGTGAACCCTCTGGGAAAGGGCTTGTCCCGAATGCGGGGCCCGAAACAAGGTGGACCCAGCTCGTCTTCTTCTTCCAGCGCCAGGGACCGGTGAATTCGGTCAATCCGGTGGTGGGCGTCATTCTCTCCAACTCCCTCTCGGCGGCCAAGGCGGTCACCGAGGGTCGGATGGTCAATAGGCGGCGGGGAGACTCGCCTCTCCTTACGGGGAGGGGGAGGCGGACAGTCGTCCCGTCGTTCCACTGCTCTCGGGCGGCCATCTTAGTCGCGCTCTATGGTAATGCGAGTCCGACTGTGGCTGACAGCCGGCTCCTTGTCCTTTCTTCCTCGGGTGCCGCCAGCCGGCGTCCAAGTCGTCGCGCCTTGATCTCGGTGCGGGTCGTCGTTGGGCCACTACGGCGCCTTTGTGCGGCAGCCGGCCTCGTTCTGCGCGGCGGCCGCGTCGAGGAGCCGCTGGACTCGCTCCATCATGAGGCGGCGTTCTTCGCCCTCGAAATTGTCCAGCTCAGCCGCCGCTGCCCGGGCGGCTCGGATGTTCTCCGCTGGTGTAGCGTACACGGGGCGGCTAGCCCCAAATAGGCTGGCGATGGCTATGCCGCGTTGCTGGACCGCGCCAAGGCGGCTAGGCCCTGCCGGGGCCGGCGAGCCGCCAACGGCGCGATCCATCTCCCGCTGGTAAGCTTCTGACAAGCGTCTCATGCTGGCCAGCTTCTTTGCGCCTTCAACAAGCTAAAGGCGCGCGCTTCTAACGTCTCTGCGTCATCGTCTTTCGGAATGGGCGTAGTTAGGTCTTGCAGCGCCGCGCCGAGTGAGTCGGGCGCTCCTCCGCCGGGGAACTCGTCATGACTGATGACTAGCACCTCAGTGACGGTGCTTCCGTCGCTCTCTGCATGGGGGAGAGGTTCATCGTAGACCACCACGTTGGTGGGGAACGCGTCGAGCGACGCGGTGTCGGAGTCGACCAGCATCGGGTCGGTGGAGCCTACGGACTCCAAGTCTACGGCAGGCCCACCGGAAACGTGGAGTTGATCGAGGAGGCCCGCGAGGAGGTTCTTGGGGCCGCCCGTGCCTGCGTCGGACGCAGGTTCGTCGGAGAGGCAGACCTCGCCGACAAGCTCGGCCAAGGAGCTGGCTGCGCAGGCGATCTCAACGCCGTGCAGCGCGTCGATGCAAACTTCGTCTGGCGTGCCTGGCTGGCTGCGCTCGCCAGGGAGGAAATGGGTTCCCGTCCAGAACAGATCTCCGGACGGCGGTGCACCAGGCCCCACGGTGGGCGCCAAATGTCGAGGGTTTGGTGCGATATATTCCAACGGATGGCTTATCATGGTGGGGGCGAGTAGGACGTCGCCGGTGCCCGGAAACGGGATGAGGCAAAGACATGCACGCCGGCGAATCTTACCCAGCTTCAGGGCTCTCCGGGGAGATAATACCCCTACTGCTGCTCTGCGGGGTCTCCGCATGATCAGTATGGCCAAGTGTTTACACGGTCGCTCCTTGAACTGTTTCTTAGAGGTAGGAGAGGGCAAGGCTAGCTCTCTCCTTCTATCTAGTATGGTCTAGAGCTACTGGGTTCCAACCCTTTGCATGGGTGCCCTGGGGGGTTTATATAGGCCTACCCCCCAGGGGTACAATGGTAATTCAACTGGGCGCGGGCCTAGCCGTCAGTGCCTCCAGCCTCCGACTTCTCCGCCGACTAGTGGGCCCCGCCGACTGGTCTGGTACGGAGCCGACATGCCGCGTCCGCCGCGGGCGGGTCTTGCCGGCCGCTGATTACTGTAGCCGTGCTTCTGATGACGCGGGCTTGGTCATGGGGTCGTGGCAACAGTCCCGCCGCCTGGCGGGCAATCACTATTGCCACTCCCCATCACATCTTGATTAATGGTGCATGGGGCCTAGGGGAGGGCTCGGCCGACTCCTCGGGCCGACTCCTGACGGATCCGACTTGCGGTCCTCTCGCCGTCTCCTAGGGTCTCACTGACTGGTGGGACCTACTGCCCCCAGGCCGTACAGATAAGCTGTGGTGGGCGCAGGACTCGGTACTGTGGTGCTGATGTCAGGGCCGGCTGGGCAACAGTGCCACGCCGCACGGAGATCTTCCCGGGTACGGCGTGCTGTGGCCATGCCTGCCCTTGGTAAGGGGCGGGAGTGGGCTTCACTGTAGCCATGCCCCTGCCCCGCCCCCTTCGATGAGGTCATGGGTTTGTTGGAGTCGCCGGCCGACTCCCCAAAGCCGGCTTCTCTGGAAGTCGTCCCTGGGACTCGGCCGTGAGCGGGCAGTCGACCGCCCTGCCGTCGACTCCTCATGAGGCGGCTCTTCGTCCTGGGGTCTTGAGGGGCGCAGCCTGCCCCGATGTCTTGAAAGGTTATGGGACTCGGGTTGGCCTACCCGTGGCCCATTACTCCGACAGTCATCATGTTAAGCAAGGGTTCGCATGCTATCAGTAAAATATGTTGATGAAAAATAAGCACATTGCATATTCATAAGATTAATTCAAGCCACATGGAAAACCCATTTATCCAAACCAAGCATGTTTCTCATGTATGAAGTGCAGCCAAATTCGATTTGCTCCTCACATGGTATACAATAACAGAATCCAGCCACAACAATTGGACATCGCATTGCAGAATTGAACCAAGCAATTAACTAAACACTACAACAAATGAACCAAACATTAACTGAGCAGCACATTGCACAATATAACATACTCCTAATAGAAGATCAGACAGTTAACCAAACCAAGCATTCTTAACAACTTGGAAATATAGCAATTGTATTTGTTTCTCATGTATTTCGTACAACCAAATTCGATTTATTTCTCATATGGTATACAATAACAGAATGCACCCACAACATTTGAACATCGCATTGCAGGATTGAATCAAACAGCCAACCGCATCGCGTCGTCGGCGCGCAAGGTGTTGACGGTGGCCTCGACGGCGAGGTGCTCCTCCAAGATCTGGGAGTTGACACAAATGGCAGCCATCGTGACCTCATCCGCGCGTGCGGCCGCGATTTGCTTCTCAACTGCGAATTGGTCGTTGAGATCCTGGCTATAATGCGCACCATGGCTTAGGGCGGCGCTTATTTGGTGGAGGGGCGGTGATTTGGGTGGAACATATCGCGCCGGCGGTCGGGGCATGTGGGATGTGGAAGGAGTAGGAGGATGGGGGTCGGGTGTGGATTACCTTCCTAGATAGGCATGGCTGGGAAGCGTGGAGGAGGGTCGCCGGCGAGGAGGCGGTGCTGCTAGCAAGGAATGAAGGTTTCAATTTGGAAAGTAAGGCGGAAACAGGGGAAATGTGGCTTTGGTAAGGGGAGGCGCGGGGAGGTAGATATTTCCATGGAAGCCGAAATTTTGGAATCGCTTCAATGAAAAAACTGGCGCGCAAAGTGTCATCAGATAGGGTCCCTTATTTCAGACTATGTACGATATGTGAACATCACAAACGATTTAGATAGCTTAACCCATGTGTGATGAGTTTGAACGTCAAAATTTTTGGTTTGAATTTCCCTGGTTACAGTGGTCATCCACGTCATTGCATAATTTGGGTACACAAAGGAGACTACAACACACCCACACTTCTGAATCAAGCAAGTTCGGAAATTAAATAGAGCTAGCTGACCTAAACATTACTCTAACAAATTAAAGACTGGCGCTCTTAAATAAACAAAACAAAGAGTACTACTACTGCCGGTGCTCATCAATCTCCGCCGCCTCCTCCATGTCCAGCTAGCACCCGACGGTCTCCTGGGTAAGGGGCTCCATGGAATCAATTGGTCCATACTCGGCAAGTATCTCGCCATCCACGTCCGCCATATCTTTGGAATAGGCCACCACAAGCTGGGCGTGGGCGGCCGTGATCTGGGCTTTGGTGGGCTCCGTCATGGCAAGGTATGCCACGCAGCAACGGACAGCTGCTCGAACTATCTCGGCGACTGCCAACTCTTCTACCGTGGGTTGCCGACCGTTGTCGGAGAAGCTTCGTTTGATTTGTGCGATGAACGCCATGAGCTAGGCATCGACGGCCTTGACATGGTAGTGGGTGATCTCCATCAGGGCTAAGGCTACCACTGCGGAACAGACAACTGCTGTGCCGCTCTCACCAGTTGCTATCCCAGAGGCAGATGCTGCTGCCACCGCCTAAGAAGCAACATCTGCCATTTGGGCTGCCTTGGCTGCCCGGACGCAGACTGCAGTCGCCCTCACGAAGCTTGTTAGCACGCGCCTAGCTGCTGTAGCCGTGCTCTCGCCGGAGTGGGCCGCCGAAGTTGCCCTCACGACGCGGGTCCACGTCCCCATCTTTCACCGGCGATGAATGAATAGTGAAATGATATTTGGGGAGTGAGCTAGTGTGTTTGAGATGCCGGCTATGGACTGTAGCCGACACACCTTATCGCGTAAGCCATAGGCTTACTATACACCGACGGTGCTCCAAGATATTTTGTGTTGCATCTCACACGGTTGGTGAAAATAAACTGTGTGCAATCTACTTGATTTATTGTCTTGATTTGAATTACATAATGGGGTCACAGCTGCAAAGGATGCTGTTTGAATTGCTACAACTTTTATCTCAATTGAACATGCAACTATAGGTGTGTCATCAAAAAAAATTGGAATTATTCAGGGTTCATTTGGCGTTTTCATACATTAACTTGGTTTTGTAGGCATTTCAGGTGCATAATTCAAATTTGAACTACATGCACATGCTCAAGTGCATATAAACGGGTTGAAAAATCAAATCTGTGTCCTTGGTTGCATGCTTAGGTCCCATGTAAGAAATGGGAATGAATGTCAAACACCCTGCCACCGTCACTCGGCTACAAACATTGAGATACCTGGTTTTTAATTCTAGTAAGTTCAAAACTCATCTGAAATTCATGAAATTTAGCATGCTATCATGGAGTGGCATAAACATGCCGTGGTAAAAATTTGGTCCCATTTTGGACAGGTTTGGGTATAAGCTTCTCACAAACCAGAGCTTCTCACAACAAGCGTGAAGGTTTCAATAGGGAACATGCCACCTTTGGGCACAAAATGATATTTGTTGCCTCTTATTGCTTTCAAAAAATTTCGAGTGTCAACAAAGAACAATAGGAGTGTTGTGTTTAATTTTGAATTTTTTCAGGGTTCGTTTGGACATTTTTATAAACTAACAGGGTTTTCCAGGCATTTTATGTGCATAATTCAAATTTGAACTACATGCACATTCTCAAGTGCATATAAACCGGTTGAAAAATCAAATATGTGTCCTTCGTTGCATGCTTAAGTCCCATGCAAGAAATGAGAATGAATTCCAAACACCCTACCACCGTCACTCGCCCGCAAACATTGAGATACCTGGTTTTTAAATTCTAGTAAATCCAAAACTTTTCTAAAATTCATGAAACCTGGCATGCTATCATGGAGCGGCATCAACATGCCGTGGTAAAATTTTTGTCCCATTTGGGGCAGGTTTGGGTATAAGCTTCTCACAACAAGCGTGATGGTTTCAGTAGGGAACGTGCCACCTTTGGGTTCAAAACGATATCCGTTCCCTCTTATTGCTTTCAAATTTTTTCTAGTGCCAATATAGAACAAGAAGAGTGTTGTCTTTAATTTTGGAATTTTTTGGGGTTCGTCTAGACATTTTTATACATTAACTTGGTTTTGTAGGCATTTTATGTGCATAATTCAGATGTGAACTAGATGCACATACTCCAGTGCAGATAAATTTGTTGAAAAATCAAATATGTGTCCTTGGTTGCATGCTTAGGTCCCATGCAAGAAATGAGAATGAATTGCAAACACCCTGCCACCGTCACTCGGCCACAAACATTGAGATACTTGGATTTTAAATTCTAGTAAATCCAAAACTCGTCAAAAATTCATGAAACTTGGCATGCTATCAAGGAGGGGCATCAACATGCCGTGGTAAATTTATTTCCCATTTGGGGAAGGTTTGGGTATAAGCTTCTCACAAACCAGAGCTTCTCACAACAAGCATGGTGGTTTCAGTAGGGAATGTGCCACCTTTTGGGACGAAACGATATCTGTTGCCTCTTATTTCTTTCAAAAAAATTCTAGTGTCAACATAGAACAACAAGAGTGTTGTGTTTAATTTTGGAATTTTTCTGGGTTCGTTTGGACATTTTTATACATTAACTTGGTTTTCTAAGCATTTTATGTGCATAATTCAAATTTGAACTACATGCACATGCTCCAGTGCATATAAATTGGTTGAAAAATCAAATATGTGTCCTTTTGTGCATGCTTAGGTCCCATGCAAGAAATGAGAATGAATTTCAAACACCCTGCCACCGTCACTCGACCACAAACATTGAGATAATTGGTTTCTAACTTCTAGTAAATCCAAAACTCGTCTGAAATTCATGAAACTTGGCATCCTATCATGGAGCGACATCAACATGTCGTGGTAAAAACTTTGTTTCATTTTGGGGCAGGTTTGGGTATAAGCTTCTCACAAACCAGAGCTTATCACAATAAGCATGATAGTTTCGATAGGGAACATGCCACCTTTGGGGACGAAACGATAGCCATTGCCTCTTATTGCTTTCAAGTTTTTTCTAGTGTCAACATAGAACAATAGGAGTGTTGTGTTTAATTTTGGTATTTTTGGGGTTCGTTTGGACATTTTTATACATTAACTTGGTTTTCTAGGCATTTATGTGCATAATTCAAATTTGAACTACATGCACATGCTCCAGTGCATATAAGTTGGTTGAAAAATCAAATATGTGACCTTCAATGCATGCTTAGGTCCCATGTAAGAAATGGGAATGAATTTCAAACACCAGGACACTGTTGATTGCTGGCAAAACGTTGAGATACTTTGTTTTTAAATTCTAGTAAATCCAAAACTTGTCTGAAATTCATGAAACTTGAAATGCTATAATGGAATGGCAGCCAACATGCTGTGGTATTTTTCGTGTCCATTTTGAGAGAAGGTGCACTCAAATAACGGCTAACAAAGGCATTTTGAAACAAATAGCTGCCACTCTAACATCTCAAATGTTTTGTATAATTTAAATTGTGTGCGTTCTGTTAACCATTCACGTGACGCCATGCCTCACTCTTCTAATGGTTAGGAGGTGCCGTGTGGACATGTGCTTGAGTGCTTGAATAAACAAGAGGTGTGCGAGCTGTACTCCAATGCGGAGGCTAACCGGAAAGCGTGCGAGCTGTACGTCGTGCAGGCTCACTAGGAAGCGAGCCCTTTTACAACCATGGTCTCCCACCTTGCTCGCATCCTCTACATCAATGGCATCCAAGCCGCAGTTCAATACAGTTTTTAAATATAAAACACTCATCGCAAATGTTTTAGTTAGAACACCCGTATGCAAAACCAACAACTTCCCCGGGAAGCAAAGGGAAAATGTGCCTCGCAGGATTTGTGCAGCTCTTCATCGAAAACGTTTTAGTTAGAACACCCTTATGAAAACCGCCAGCTTCCCTAGGAAGCCAAGAGGAAATGTGCCGAGCAGGATTCCTGCAGCTCTTGATCGCAAACATTTTAGATAGAACACCCGTATGCAAAGTGAGAGCTATGGTCATCCCTTCAATGCAAACGGTTGTTTTGGATGACCTGTGTGCAACCATGTACAAACAATTTGATAAGATTTGCATATGTCATATTGGGTATGTTGCCATTTTTCAAACAGGAAAGATTCACATTTGTTGATCTAGCAACATTGCCATTTGTCAATCCTTATAACACTGCGATTTGTCAAAATATGCAGCTAGAAATCACTAGCACTATCTAATTTTTGCAACTAAAATTCAGTAATTAAGCATAGATTTCACTCGCAGATTAAGTAGTCGTTCTTAATTAAAAAACAGTTCAACTCGATAGCTGAACCGACCAAACTTTTCCCCAATTGTTGCCAACCACATACTAAAATAGCTAGTTCAACTATATATACTAGCTAATTTGAAGTACGTTGTACAGTTCCACCACACATCTATAGTCAGATGATCTAAACAAAATAGCCCCTAAATACTACTACTACAGAGGGGCTTTGTGCTACTTCCGGCAGCCTCTCCTCTGCCGAGCACTGTCACATCCTAGTTAGCCATGCATTAGAGTGTTGCATCATGTTTACTCTTTCATCAGAAACCTGAAATGGGGATGACAGAACCCCCAGTCCCCTCTGAAACCAATTAGGGTTTACTAAAAACTTTTTCAATGAACCTGAAATGCCCTTCTAAAATGCCCATCATTTTTGTCTTGGTTCAGAACCTCTGCCAAAAGTGGTGCACATTTTCCTAGGCCATCTTAGGGTTTTTGAATTAAATCATAAATATTTGAATTTGGGCATTTAGAATTATATAAAATATTTAAATGCTCAAATATCTCCAAACTAAAATGTTTCATGTTGGAAATAATCCAACTATGGACCAGGAGTAGTTTGGTGATTTTAGGAGTTGCCTAAGTATTTTATTTAATTCAACAAAGTTGCAGAAGCATTAAAAAAACAGAAAACAGAAAGAAATGGAAAAAACCTACCTGACGCCTGCTCCCGGCCCACCTGCCGGCCCAGCCCAGCACCGCGCCAGCGAGCTGCTTGCCGGCCAGGCAGGCAGGCAGGTGCTCGACGGCGAGCACCGCATGGGTGCCACGCACCTGCTCGCCGCCTCGCCGCCTCCCTCACCCGGCTAACGCCGTGAATCGGCCTCCCTCTCTCCCCCGAACCTCCCAGACACCCCCTCTCCTCTACAGCTCCTCTCCCTCGCTCTCCCATGCCATGGCCGACGCCATCGCCGCCACCCCCTCGCCGTAGCCACGCCCTCTGCCAACCCCACGCCGTGCCGCCGTGTCTAGGAGCTCCGCCGCCGTCCACTTCATCGAGCTAGCCGAGCCCCGTGTGCTCGTGCGGCCCGAGACCACCGCACCGACCTCGCCCGAGCTCGCCGTCGCCGGAGATCCCCTTCAACGCCGTCGCCGCCTCAGCTCGTCCCCGACCCCGCCGGTGGCCTCTACGGGAGCGCTGTGAGCCTAGCTACCCCTCCGACCCTCCCTCTCTCATTCCCGAGCCGTGTAGCCACCGCACGAAGATCACACGCACGCACCGCCGCGGATCTCGTCGCCGACGTGCTCCCGGCCATCCTCCGGCCAACCCGCGGTGTCCAACGCACTCAGCACGCTGCGTTAGGCCCAACCGTGCATGTTCCGCACCTCCCTGCACACCCTAGCGTCAAGTTCGTCCTCGGCCGAACCCCGGTGGCCGCCAAAGTCGTCGCCGGCGCCAACTCCGGCCACCCCGACCCCAACGGGCTCCACCAAGAGCTGCGGCTCGACCTCAGCTCCTCTCCGGTGGCCTCCGCGGCTCGTTTGGTTGCCGGAGGGTGGTGGAATTAGTATTTGCATTTGAGCAAGTTCATGAACATGTCATTTTACATCACATTGCTGTTTTAGCATGTTTGTGTGATTTAATTCAAGCATGCTATGAGGTTGTTTTGCACATGGATAGCTTCATTTTCATGTCTACTTCATGCTAGATTTTATTTCATGCCATTTAGTGCAATGTGATGAGTGCCACACGTTTGCAAAGTTGCTATCATGAATATGTTTATGCCATGCCATGATTTCCCCCAAGTCTGAAATCTGTTCATATCATTTGGCATGTTTGCATTGATGCTACCATCTTTTATGTGGGTCTTTGGGACAAGTTCAGTAAGGGAGTTTTATTAAGTGCATTTAGTACTATCATGCCATGATCTTGTGTAATGTAATATGATCTGTAGCATATAGTTTGTTATGCTTAAATTTTCCTACCTGATGTTGTTTTTGTCATGATACTTGAATTTTTGCAAGTCTGATAAGGTGTTAACTTTTGCATTTTTGCCATGCTATTTTAGACTTGTTCCAGGGGTTTCTAGCAGTAGCCCAGTGTTCATGATTTGTAGAGCTTCACCTGTACTTCCCTTCTATGTATTGTGTTTTCATGTTTGGGTGCTGTAGTATATTTAAACCTTGCATCTAAGTGGCCATGTTGCTGTTTTAGGCAGATTGCATCATATCTTATTTTGTTTGTCATTTGCAAACCGTGCATCCATTTCCGGTGATCTTCATATTGATTTCATTCGAAATCTCCCAACCTTTGCAGTGGCATGCTTGGTTTTCCAAGTTTATGCCATGATCACCTTTTTCCCTTTCGGAGTACCCACATGCATTGCACATCATATCTTGCTTCCCATGCTATGTCTTGCATCATGTTGTTTGCGCATTGCACCGTGATTGATTGTTGTTCCGTTTCTTGTGTTCTTGCTTTGGGTAGAGCTGGGGGACGAGTTCGTGAACGAGGATCCTATCGAGTACGTTTACGAGGAGCAAGCTTTCGACAACCCTGAGAAATTTGTAGACAAGATGATCATTACCCCCGAAATCAATTCTATTTTTGCTTGCTAGTTGTTCGCTCTATCACTATGGCGTGCTACCTACCACTTGTTTATCAAGCCTCCCTTATTGCTATGTCAAGCCTCTAATCCACCTTTCCTAGCAAACCGTTGTTTGGCTATGTTACCGCTTTTGCTCAACCCCTCCTATAGCGTTGCTAGTTGTAGGTGCCGTGCAGGTTGTTCCAAGTTGGGACATGGACATGTTGGGATATCACAATATCTCTTTTTTAATTAATGCATCTATATACTTGGTAAAGGGTGGAAGGCTTGGCCTTTTCTCGGTGTTTTGTTCCAGTCTTGCCGCCTTAGTTTCCGTCATACCGGTGTTATGTTCCTTGAATTTTGCGTCCTTAACACGGTGAGTGTTTATGGGACCCTCTTGACAGTTCGCTTTGAATAAAACTCATACAACAAGGCCCAACATTGGTTTTAGCATTTGCCTAATAACAACTAAAATTTGCATCGGGAGTAATTAACGTGTGGATTATTAATCGACAACCCGGGCCAGTGCTCCTCGTGACTGTTGGTCCAAAACTAGAGCACCGTATGGGACCGCCCCTTGGCCACATGGGGTATGTTGGTACCTGTACGCTTAGCTTATCTGTCGTGGCCTGAGTTGAGATACGCGCGGCTACTATCAGGGTGTTGGCATGTCGGGAGGTCTTGCTGGACTTGTTTTACCATTTTCGAAATGTCTTGTCCACCGGGATTGCGAGTCCCATCGGAGGGTCTCGCGATGGAGGATTGTCTCCGCGGATCGTGAGCTTGTCATGGGCTAAGTTGGGACACCCCGGTAGGGTTTAAACTTTTGAGAGTCATGCCCGCGGTTATGTGGCAGATGGGAATTTGTTAATATCCATTGTAGAGAACTTGACAATTGACTTTACACCAACCGTGTGTGTAACCGTGATGGTCTCTTTTCGACGAGGTTCGGAAAGAGAACACAGTGGGGTTATGTTTGAACGTAAGTAGTCAAGATCACTTCTAGTTTACTACCGTTGCGTAGTTTCTCATCTTACTCTTGCACTCCTATGTTAGCCACCATATATGCTTAGTGTTTGCTGCAACTCCACCTCATAACCACATCCTAACCTTAAGCTTAAATAGTCTTGATCTCGTGGGTTTTGAGATTGCTGAGTCCTCGTGACTCAGAGATACTGCAACCACAATTGTAGGTGCCGATGATACCAATGCAGGTGATGCCACCGAGCTCAAGTGGGAGTTCGACAAAGACCTTGGCCGTTACTATGTTTCTTTTCCGGATGATCAGTAGTGCTACCTAGTAGGGACGAGATCGGGATTGAGCATTTGGGGTTGTCTTCTTTCCATTTGTATTCGGCCGTAGTTGGACCTTGTGTGTACTTTGTTTAATGTATGAATAGTTTGATCATTGTGTGACGTGGCAATTGTAAGCTAACTATTTACTTCCTTGTTCTTGTACATGGGATTGTGTGAAGGTTACCCTTCTTGCGACAATACCAAAATGCGGTTATGCTTCTAAGTCGTGCCTCGACACGTGGGAGATATAGCCGCATCATGGGCGTTACAAGTTGGTAATCAGAGCCATCCCGACTTAGGAGCCCCCGGCTTGATCGAACCGCTGACGTTGTTGAATCTAGAACAAAACAATTTTGAGTCTTAGGATTATATATATCAAAGAGTAGGATTCTTTTTACTCCTCAGCCCATTTGTCGCTCTGGTGAGGACTCCTGACGTAGTTGTTTGGACTTTCCTCTCCTTATTTTCACTAAAAAATAGGATCACGCGGGTATCTTGGGATCGTTCTGATATTGTTGTGACGAGAACATTTTTCTTGGTGCCTCCTGACATTTAGGGGTTGTGGCAGTGTCTCGGGGAGTTGAGCTCCGAGGTGTTGTCGTCACAATTTTATCGTTGCAGTTCTCGAATACCTGAGCTCGCCGACATCGAAAATCTCTTTTATGCAGTTAGTGGTGAGATAACCTCGACGCCATGTAGTACTAGGGAGGGAGTTCGGGAGTATTGCCACAACTCGTATAACGAATGCTTTTCGAAGGTTGAGGCACACGATTTTACGGAGTTTCTTGGTCATGTGTTGACGGATGGATACAGTTGGAGCGTAGGGCTTGTTAGATGTTTGATGTATATTGTGCCTCCCTGTATCCCCAACACCAAATTTCATAACCAAAAAGTTTCGGGAGTTAATAGGTGGGAATTCAAGTAGCTCTTAGTTATTCTTCCAGCAAATAATTGGTATGGGATTGGGTGATCCTTACCACTTATTTTGTTATATTCGTACCTTGTTGTTTCATTCATCAACCTCTTTTAAAGTGGTTTCTCACCTTAATGGTCGTGTATTGTTAACTTTGGAATTCATTCGTTCAACCTTTGTTCGAATGTTTATTTTGAAGACTATATGTTGCACATATCTATCTGTTAATTCAGCTTGTCTATCATGATTCTAACGGATGTCACCCTCTTCATGATGGCTCCCCCAACGCGTCTAAATCCGCAACGTACTGACAGAGAGCAGTCCAACCCTCCCCACCTCCTCCGCCTCCGGAGGCATGGCAAGCTGTGATGGCAGCCACCAACGCCAATACCTAGATGCTTTTGCAACTCTTGCAAGAGCGCAACCAAGGTCAAGGCAACCAAGGGAATCAAGGTCAAGGGAAATTCAACAACCAGCCTCAGTTTGCTACTCTCAACCAGTTTCTTGCAAATCAGCCAATGTCTTTCAGCGCTTGTGCCGAGGCCATGGACGCCGATGATTGGCTCGTGGACATCAACAAGCTTTTTGAATGCAGTAATGTCAGGCCTGAGGACTACGTCAGGTTCTCTTCTTTTCAGCTCAAGGACGAAGCAGCTGATTGGTATCAGCAATACAAAGATTCCAGAGGAGGTCAAGAGATTATCTGGACTGACTTCTGCCAGGACTTTTGAGCTCATCACATTCCAACAAGTATTGTTGAGAGCAAGCCTGAGGAATTCCGCAATCTCAAGCAAGGAAGCATGTTCGTGTATCAATACGACTTCCAATTTCAGAAGCTTGCTCACTTCGCAAGGCAAGACATTCCTGATGAAAAGAGCATGATCTATCACTTCAGGAGTGGCGTTAGAGAGGATATGCAGTTAGCTCTCGTTCTTGTTGAGCCTACTGAGTTCGATCGGTTCTATAACATGGCCCTCAAGCAAGAAGCTGCTCAGCTCAAGTGTGAGGTTTCAAAGAAGAGAATCAGGGATGTAGTTCACTCGTCTTCTTGCTCTCCAGTGTTAGCTAAGCAATAGAAGTTCTGGCTTCCTCCACCTCCCCCGTTTTGTAAGCTATACCAGCAGAAGAACTCAGGTGGTCGTCGATCTTCCCACCCACCCAACCCAGGCTATCACAACAAGTCTCAGGCTCCGAGGACAGGTGGCCCTCCTCCACCACCTTTCCATCCGCTTTCAGAGGTCACTGGCCATAGGTGTGGTTTGAAAGGGCATTACTCAAACAAGTGCACCCAGAAGCGCCTTCCGCCTCCTCCTCTGGTCAGGTCAGCAAGCAATGCAGTTGTGAAGCACAATCCCAAGTTTGCAAAGGTGAAAATGTTGAATGCATCTCAAGCAGAGGATTCTTCATATGTGATCATGAGTAATCTTTCAGTTAACTCTATTCCTTCCAATGTTTTATTCGATTCTGGTGCATCACATTTCTTCATGTCAAGACCATTTGTTGCTACGCATGATTTCATTTCGGAGATATTGAAAAAACCCATGGGATCCGTTTCTCCGGGCTTGTCTATGAGGGCTACCATGATGATTCCTCATGTTACCATCAAGATGGGCAATTATAAATTCCTGGCTTCCCCATTTGTTCTTGGCGACTCTGATATTGATCTAATCCTCAGCATGGATTGGCTTTCTCAGCAAAAGGCTTCTCTTGATTGTGCTGCCAGGGAGATTAAATTGACGCACCCTTCTGAGGATCTGATCATCTATGCCACTCGTGACGAAACCATTCGGTTGTTCTCTCTCAATGAGAAGGGCAAGTTAGACGCAATTTCTTAGATTCTAGTTGTTTGTGAGTATCAAGATGTCTTTCCACAAGAGCTTTCGGGTATGCCTCCTCGCTGGCCAGCCGAGTTCGTTATTGATCTTGAGCCCGGTACGGAACCCGTTTGCAAGCGCCCCTACAAACATGGGCCAAAAAAGCTGAAAGAATTGAAGAAACAGCTCGATGAACAAGAGCATGTGGGTCTGATCAGACCAAGTTCATCTCCGTGGGGTTGTGGTGTTCTTTTTATCCAGAAGAAGGATGGCACAGGCCGACTTTGCATCGATTACCACCCATTGAACAAGAAGACAATCAAGAATAAATACCCACTTCCCAATATCAATGAGCTATTCGAGCAACTCAAAGGTGCAAAGGTGTTTTCCAAGCTTGACCTCCGAATGGGGTATCATCAGATTCACATTCATGAAGATGATATTTCTAAGACAACATTCAGAATATGCTTTGGTTCTTATGAATAGACCGCCATGTCTTTCAGGCTTGCAAATGCCCCTGCAACATTCTCTCGCATGATTTACTTCATCTTCAACCCCAACACCAATGAATTCGTCCTGGTGTATCTCGATGATATCTTGGTCTTCTCCAAGAATAAGAAGGATCATGCCAAACATTTGCGATTGGTGCTCGACAAGCTTAGAGAGTATCAGTTGTATGCAAAGTTCTCCAATTCTGAGTTTTGGATTGATGAAGTTCTTTACCTTGGCCACATCATCTCCGCCAAAGGCATTTCTGTTAATCTGGAGAAGGTTTCTGCAATTTTGAATTGGGCGCCTCCTCAGAATGTCAAGCAGCTCCGCAGTTTCCTTGGGCTTGCAAGCTATTATCGAAGATTTGTTGAGAATTTCTCAAAGATTGCAAAGCCTCTTTCCAACCTCCTCTAGAAGCATGTCAAGTATTCCGAGACTCCTGAGTATGACGTTGCTTTCAACACTCCCAAAAATAAACTTGTCTCATCTCCTGTCCTAACTCCTCCTGATGAGTCCAAACCCTTCGAAGTTTTCTGTGATGCCTCGTTGCAAGGTCTTGGCACTGTGCTAATGCAAGAGAAGAAAGTTGTGGCATATACTTCTCGTCAGTTGAAGCCAAATGAAAGGAACTACCCCACTCACGATCTTGAGTTGGCGGCAGTTGTCCATGCATTAATAACATGGAGACATCTCATGTTGGGAAGGCAAGTGGATATTTTCACCGATCACAAGAGCCTCAAATATATCTTCACTCAACCCAACCTCAACCTCCGCGAAACTCGTTGGGTCGAAATGATTCAAGAGTACAATCAAAGTATTGAATACACTCGAGGCAAGGCAAATGCGATTGCAGATGCTTTGAGTAGAAAGGCTTATTGTAACAGCTTAATTCTCAAGCCATTCCAACCGGATCTTTGTAAAGCATTTCGAAAGCTCAACCTCCAAGTTGTTCCTCAAGGTTTTGTTGCCAACCTTCAAGTCACTCTAACTTTGGAAGATCAAATTCGTGAGACACAACTCCTTGATACCATGGTGAAGAAGGTGAAACATGGTATTGCTAAGGGCTTATCCTAATACAAGTGCTATCGCATTGATGATAAGGACACCTTATTCTTCGAGGACCGGATTGTGGTTCCAAAAGGTGATCTCAGGAAGGTCATAATGAATGAAGCGCACAATTCTCTTCTCTCCATTCATCCAGGCAGTTCGAAGATGTACCATGACCTCAAGCAATCGTATTGGTGGACTCGAATGAAGCGAGAGATTGCTCAATTCGTGAATGAATGTGATGTCTGTCGAAGTGTGAAAGCAGAACATCAACGACCAGCTGGGCTCCTCCAACCTCTTGCTATTCCAGAATAGAAGTTTGATCATCTCGAAAGGGACTTTGTCACTAGCTTTCCAAAGTCTAAGCGTGGGAATGATGCTATCTTCATTGTCATCGACAGGCTTACAAAAGTGTCTCCTTTCCTTCCAATCAAATGATCTATCATGACATCTTAGTTGTAGAGCTATACACCTCCAGAATTGTCTCCTTGCATGGAATTCCGCAATTGATCTCTTCAGACCGTGAAAGAATTTTCACTTCCAAGATCTGGGACTCCTTCCAAAAGGCCATGGGCACCAACATTCGCTTCAGCACGGCTTTCCATCCTCAAGGAAGTGGCCAAGGCAAGAGAGTCAATCAAATCCTCGAAGACATGCTCAGGGCTTGTGTCATCTCTTTCTGTATGAAGTGGGAAGATTTCCTCCCGATGCCGAGTTCTCCTACAACAACAGCTTCCAAGCAAGTTTGGGCAAGGCCCCATTTGAAATTCTTTATGGAAGAAAGTGTCGTACTCCTCTCAACTAGTCGAGACTGATGAACACCAACTTCTTGGCAATGACTTGATCACAGAAGCTGAAGAAATGTGTAAATTCATCCGTGAAAATCTCAAAGCCGTGCAATCATGCCAAAAGAGTTACTGTGATAGCAAGCACCGTGACTTGGCTTTTCAGATCGGAGACCATGTCTATCTCCGCATATCTCCAACGAAAGGCACTCAATGCTTCGGTATGAAAGGGAAGCTTGCCCCAATATACATGGGTCCTTTCAAGATCATTGGCAAAAGAGGCCACCTCGCCTATCAACTTGAGCTTCTGTCCAACTTCTCAAATGTGCACGATGTCTTTCATGTGTCACAGCTTCGCAAGTGCTTCAAGACGCCCGAGAGCACTATCAACTTCGAAGAAATTTATCTCCAAGAAGACATGTCTTATCATGAGCATCCCGTTGCCATTCTTGAAGAAATCGAGCGCAAAACTCACAACAAGTCGATCAAATTCCTGAAAGTTAAGTGGTCTCACCATTCCGACCGAGAAGCTACATGGGAGAGCGAGGATCACCTCTGTTTCGAATAACCGGAGTTCCTTCAGTCCTAGATCTCGGGATGAGATCCTGTTGTAGTGGATGAAAGTTGTAACACCCGAGATGTAAAACTTCCATATTTGGCAATATATCCATCTTGTTCTTCATCTATTCCAAGTGGTTTCATCTTTTGGGTTTCCTATTTGGGCGCTGTTTTGTTTCTCATTGCATTGTTTTGTCATTGCTGGTCATATTTTTTTGCCATCTGTTGTTGCATTATGGCCTCATCATATTACCCCCTTATCTCCCCACCTATTCCTTTCCTTATTTTGGCAAGCTAATTTTTTAGCCTCCATTAATGTTCAATTGCCCCCAATAAATCTTGCATCATGCCCTAAATCCCTCTGCCAAGTTTCACCTCTTTTGGAATTGTTTTGGTTAGGTTCAAAAATACCACAAGTTTGAACCTCTAAAAATGCCCAGGATAATTTTATAAAATAGAGCAATATTTCAGGATCATGGGAATATTTTTATATTTCTCTAACTCCTCTCCATTTCCCCTGCACTTTTCCTTTTGATTTTCTTCCTGAAGAAAATGGAAAAGGACAAGAGAGCAGCAGCCTACCTGGGCCTCGGCCTCCCAGCGCGGCCCAGCTAGCCTAGAAGTAGTGCAGCCAGCAGCAGCCCAGCAGCGTAGCGCACGCCCATCCTTCCTCCTTTTCTCACAAAACAACATGCACCCCTCTCTTCCTCTCGTCCCACGTGGCCTCATAGGACCCATCCGTCAGTGGGTGAGACTGTAGCACTCACTCCCCATTCTCCTACCTTTCTCCTCTTCTTTCACCGCGCCATGGACACCGTGGCCTAGCACATTCGTATCGTGCCTCCCCCGGGCCCCTATTTTAACCCCCCCTCGACATTTGCACCAAGCCTCCTAGGGTTTCCCTCTCCTTCTTCTGCCGCCTCCAGGGGAGAAAGCCCCCCAGATCTGTCGCTTTCACCGCTTCCCGAGCGCGCCTGAGAGCATGTCTATGTCACGGGCGTGCGCTGCGGCCACCTCCGCCTCGCCAACCACGTCTGTCTTCCTCCACGATGTCGACTACGTCCCTGTCGTCCTCTTCCTTGCCTGGGATCGCCAAGTTCGGCTACCTCCTTGTCGTCGTCTTCTTCTCTGCTTGTCGAGACAGAGCTGGTCACCCCGTTTGTCAGCTCGTTGTCATCTCTCCTTCGACCCCCCCGATTCACCTCCGCCATCCCCCTCTCGCTGATAGCCCTATGTAGCCTCCACTCTGGCGTTTTCTGAAGTTTCTCAGAGTCAGTTTGTTAGCCCACGACACTCTATGCACTCCCCGGCTTCATCTTCGATCACGCACACCTTCTGCAACTTGCCGAGCACGGAGTCGCCGTTGCTATCGCCGGAGTCGCCATGCCTCATCAGTGCAGCGAGCCCGCCTTGGGTTCCGCTCAAGAGGGGAAAAACCCCATCCCTAGTAAAATGCACACGCCTAGCCCAGTGGCCAGCACCGCCCGCTCTCACCTTGCAGACCCAGGTTCGGATCCCCAGCGAAACGGTGGAAAAAATGGCCCCTTTTTTGCCACTGCATCTCTATGACAGGGGCCCCACTTGTCAGCCTCTCTGCCAGCCAGGACCCACATGTCATCCTCACACCCCCTCCTTTTTGTTTATTAGTTCCTTTCCAGTGAATATTCCATTTCTGGATATGTAATCTTTCCATTTTGGGCTAGTCCTTATCTGGACATTTCCTTTTAAGGAAACTTCCGTTTCTATCAATTGCCATTTAGGGCAGTATTTCTCTTATAGCTTTGTGATGAGTTTTCTACAGTAACCTAGACATATTATATATGTTTTTGGGGTAGAAAAATCCCACCAATCCAGTGGTGGCATTAGTTTTTGGATTCGAGCAAGCTCATGAACAAGTCATTTTACATCACATTGTTGTTTTGGCATTTTTGTGTGATTTCATTCAAGCATGCTATGAGGTTGGTTTGCACATGGATAGCTTCATTTTCATGTCTACTTCATGCTAGATTTTATTTCATGCCATTTAGTGCACTGTGATGAGTGCCCCAAGCTTGCAAAGTTGCTATCATGAATCTGTTTATGCAATGCCATGATTTCCACTAAGTCTGAAATCTGTTCATATCATTTGCCATGTTCGCATTGATGCTACCATATTTTCTGTGGGTCTTTGGGACAATTTCAGTAAGGGAGTTTTATTAAGTGCATTTAGTACTATCATGCCATGATCTTGTGTAATGTAATATGTTCCCGTAGCATATAGTTTGTTATGCTTAAATTTTGCTACCTGATGTTCTTTTTGTCATGATACATGAATTTATGCTAAGTCTGATAAGCTGTTAACTTTTGCATTTTTGCCATGCTCTTTTAGAATTATTCTACCGATTTCTATCCCTAGCTCAGTGATCATGATTTGTAGAGCTTCACCCGTACTTCACTGCCATGTATTGTGTTTTCATGTTCGGGTGTTGTAGTATATTTAAACCTTGCATCTAAGTGGCCATGTTGCTTTTTAAAGCAGATTGCATCATATTTTGTTTTTCTTATCATTTGCAAACTGTGCATCCATTTCCGATGATCTTCATATTGATTTCATTCGAAATCTCCCAACCTTTCCAGTGCCATGCTTGGTTTGCCAAGTTGATGCCATGATCACCTTTTCCCTTCCGGAGTACCCATATGCATTGCACATCATATCTTGCATCCCATGTTATGTCTTGCATCATGTTGCTTGCGCATTGCACCATGATTGATTGTTGTTCCGTTGCTTGTGTTCTTGCTTTGAGTAGAGCCAGGAGATGAGTTCGTGAACGAGGATTCTATCGAGTACGTTTACGAGGAGCAAGCTTTCGACAACCTTGAGAATTTTGCAGGCAAGATGATCATTACCCCTGAAGTTACTTCTATCTTTGCTTGCTAGTTGTTCTCTCTATCGCTATGTCGCGCTACCTACCACTTGTTTATCAAGCCTCCCTTATTGCCATGTCAAGCCTCTAACCCACCTTTCCTAGCAAACCATTGTTTGGCTATGTTACCGCTTTTGCTCAGCCCCTCTTATAGTGTTGCTAGTTGTAGGTGCCACACAGGTTGTTCCATGTTGGGATATCACAATATCCCTTATTTAATTAATGCATCTATATACTTGGTAAAGGGTGGAAGGCTTGGCCTTTTCCTCGGTGTTTTGTTCCAGTCTTGCCGCCTTAGTTTTCGCCATACCGGTGTTATGTTCCTTGAATTTTGTGTCCTTAACACGATTAGGGTTTATGGGCCCCTCTTGATAGTTCGCTTTGAATAAAACTCTTGCAGCAAGGCCCAACATTGGTTTTACCATTTGTCTAATAACAACTAAACTTTGCATAAGGAGTAATTAACCCGTGGATTCTTAATCAACAAACCGGGCTAGTGCTCCTCATGACTATTGGTCCAAAACTAGAGCACTGTGCGGGACCGCCCCTTGGCAACTTGGGGTATGTTGGTACCTGTACGCTTAGCTTACACGTCGTGGCCTGAAATGAGATACGCGCGGCTACTATCAGGGTGTCGGCATGTCGGGGGTCTTGCTGGACTTGTTTTACCATTGTCGAAATGTCTTGTGCACCGGGATTCCGAGACTGATCGGAGGGTCCCGTGATGGACGATTTTCTCCGGGGATCGTCAGCATGTCATGGGCTAAGTTGTGTTACCCCTACAGGGTTTAAACTTTCGAGAGCCGTGCCTGCGGTTGTGTGGCAGATGGAAATTTGTTAATATCTGGTTGTAGAGAACTTGACACTTGACTTGATTAAAATACACCAACCGCGTGTGTAACCGTGATGGTCTCTTTTCGACGAGGTTCGGGAAGACAACACGGTGGGATTATGTTTGAACGTAAGTAGTCAGGATCACTTCCAAGAGAGATCTACGATCTAATGAGGCTACTATGGAATATTGATCACTTCTAGTTTACTACCGTTGCGTAGTTTCTCGTCTTACTCTTGCACTCGTATGTTAGCCAATATATATGCTTAGTGGTTGCTGCAACTCCACCTCATAACCACATCCTACCCTTAAGCTTAAATAGTCTTGATCTTGCGGGTTTTGAGATTGCTGAGTACTCATGACTCACAGATACTACAACCATAGTTGTAGGTGCCGATGATACCAATGCAGGCGATGCCACCGAGCTCAAGTGGGAGTTCGACGAAGACCTTGGCTCTTACTATGTTTCTTTTCCTGATGATCAGTAGTGGTGCCCAGTAGGTAAGAGACCGGGATTTAGCCTTCGGGGTTATCTTCTTTTCATTTGGATTCGTCCGGAGTCGGACCTTGTGTGTACTCTGTTTAATGTATGAATAATTTGATCATTGTGTGTCATGGCGTTTGTAAGCCAGCTATTTACTTGAATGTTCTTGTACATGGGATTGTGTGAAGATGACCCGTCTTGCGACAATTCCAAAATGGGGTTATGCCTCTCAGTCATGCCTTGACATGTGGGAGATATAGCCACATCTTGGGCGTTACAAAGGATTAGCACTCCCGTAGAAATATGAGAACACCGCTTAGGAAAGGTATGGAATCAACACTTGACTTCGAAGCAACTCGAATACCACAACTCAAAACAAAACAAAGGATTTGGCTTGTAGAATAAGCCGGAACAAATACATATGATAGAGATTTACCCAATCCCATGTCGTCCATCTGTCGGAAGATATTCTAGGTAACTACATGAATTCCCACCTAAAAACCCCTGAAACTTTCTGGTTATGCAAACTGGTGTTGGGGATACAGGGAAGCACAAATATCTCACACAACTAACAAATCATACACTCCAACTGTTTCCATCCGTCAACACATAACCAAGAAAACTTCAGAAATCGTGTACCTCAGACCTCTGAAAACATCCGATATACTAGATGTGGCAATACATCTAATCGCTCTCCCCAGTACTAGGTGTCATCAAACTACTCTTACCCCAAAGAGTATAGAAGCGTTTTCGATGTCGGCGACCTTTGGTTTTCCGGAACTGAAACAGTAAGCACCGTGACAAAAACACGTTGGAGCTCAACTCCCTAGGACACTGCCACAACCCCTAAATATCATCGTTTTGTGTAGCTCCTTGATGATTTTTCCTTCCTTTCTGAATCCTTGCTTCTCCGTGAGTATCTTCGTTCATAACGATCATCTCTACTCCTTCTCTCTCTTGGTGGTGATTCTTTGCTTCTTATTTTTGGAGAATCTTCTCTTCTCTTGTAGGGAGCCGTACACTCATTGGAATAGTGTCCGGGTCTTCCACAACTGTAGCAGTTTCGCTCTCGACTAGAAGATCTTTTGTCATTGTAGGACCTTGACTTGAAGCTTCTATCTTTGCTTCTACTCTTGTAGAACTTGTTGAAGTTCTTCACCATTAAGCTCAATTCTTCATTGAAGTTTTGTTACTCACTTGATGATGTAGGGGCTTCACATGAGGCTTTGTAGGCACCACTTGATTTGTTGTGAAGTTCCTCTTTATCCTTGAGTGACATCTCATGAGCAACAATTCTTCCAATCACCTCCGTTGGCTTGAGATCTTTGTAATTGGGCATCATTTGGATCAATGTGCACACAGTATCATATTTTCCATCCAAGGCTCTTAGAATCTTATTGCTGATGAATCTATCGGTCATCTCTTCACTTCCTAAGCCGGCAATCTCATTTGTGATGAGAGAAAGCCTAGAGTACATTTCAGCGACACCTTCACCATCCTTCATTTTGAACTTGTCAAGTTGACTTTGAAGCACATCCAACTTGGATTCCTTGACGGAGTCGGTACCTTCGTGCCTATCAATCAAAGTGTCCCAAATTTCCTTTACATTCTCAAGACGGCTGATTTTTTGAATTCTTCGGGGCACAATCCATTGAAGAGAATATCACAAGCTTGAGCATTGTATTGCAACATCTTCAACTCATCCGCGGTAGCTTCACGGTTTGGTTCTTTCCCATCAAAGAAGTAACCTTGCAAACCAACACACACAATAGCCCAAACGGCGGGGTTATGTCCAAGAATATGCATTTTCATTTTATGCTTCCAACTAGCAAAATTAGTACCATCAAAGTAAGGACCTCTACGGTGATAATTTCCCTCGCTAGACGCCATACTCTCCTAGGTTGTGAAACCAAGACTATGACCACCAAAAGCTATGGAGATCAAAGCAAATGGAGACCAAAGCTCTGATACCACTTGTAGGATCGAAAGTATGTCTAGAGGGGGGTGATTAGACTACTTGACCAAATAAAAACTTAACCTTTTCCCAATTTTAGTTCTTGGCAGATTTTAGCTATTGTAGGACAAGTCAAGGAATCATCACACAATTTAAGCAAGCATACAACGAGTATATTAGCAGCGGAAAGTAAAGCATGCAACTTGCAAGAATGTAAAGGGAAGGGTTTGGAGAATTCAAACGCAATTGGAGACACGGATGTTTTTCTCGTGGTTCGGATAGGTGGTGCTATCCTACATCCACGTTGATGGAGACTTCAACCCACGAAGGCTAACGGTTGCGCGAGTCCACGGAGGGCTCCACCCACAAAGGGTAACGGTTGCGCGAGTCCACGGAGGGCTCCACCCACGAAGGGTCCACGAAGAAGCAACCACCCACAAAGGGTCCACGAAGTAGCAACCATGTCTATCCCACCATGGCCATCGCCCACGAAGGACTTGCCTCACTAGCGGTAGATCTTCACGAAGTAGGCGATCTCCTTGCCCTTACAAACTCCTTGGTTCAACTCCACAATCTTGTCGGAGGCTCCCAAGTAACACCTAGCCAATCTAGGAGACACCACTCTCCAAGATGTAACAAATGGTGTGTAGGTAATGAACTCCTTGCTCTTGTGCTTCAAATGATAGTCTCCCCAACACTCAACTCTCTCTCATAGGATTTGGATTTTGTGGAAAGAAGATTTGAGTGGAAAGCAACTTGGGGAAAGCTAGAGATCAAGATTCATATGGTAGGAATGGAATATCTTGGCCTCAACACATGAGTAGGTAGTTCTCTCTCAGAACATGTGAGTTGGAAGTGTAGAAGTGTTCTGATGGCTCTCTCCACGAATGAAGAGGAGGTGGAGGGGTATATATAGCCTCCACACAAAATCCAACCGTTACACACAATTTTCCAATCTCGGTGGGACCGAACAACAAACTCGGTCGGACCGAAAAGGTAAACCTAGTGACCGTTAGAGATTTTCGGTGGGACTGACATGCAACTCGGTAGGACCGATATGGTTAGGGTTTGGGCATAACGTAATCTCGGTGAGACCGATTACACAAACTCGGTGAGACCGATTTTGGTAATTAGCTAACGAGAGAGTTGGTCAGGCAAACTCGGTGGGACCGATTTGCTCTTTCGGTGAGACCGAAAAGTTACAAAAAGGAAACACTGAATTTACTTGCAATCTCGGTGGGACCAATTCGCTCTTTTGGTGAGACCGAAAAGTTACGAAAGGGAAACAGAGAGTTTGCAATCCCATCTCGGTGAGACCGAGATCCCTATCGGTAGAACCGAATTGCTACGGTTTTGCAATGGCTTATGACAAGTGAAACTCGGTGGCGCCGGATAGAAAGAATCGGTATGACCGAGTTTGGCTTAGGGTTTAGCTCATATGTGGATATGGGAAAGTAGTTGAGGGTTTTGGAGCATATCACTAAGCACATGAAGCAAGAGGCTCATTAAGCAACACCTCATCCCTCCTTGATAGTATTGGCTTTTCCTAAAGACTCAATGTGATCTTGGATCACTAAAATATAAAATGAAGAGTCTTGAGCTTTTGAGCTTGAGCCAATCCTTTGTCCTTAGCATTTTGAGGGTTCCACTTTCACATCCATGCCATGCCAATCATTGAGCTTTCCTGAAATAATCATCTTGGAATAGCATTAGCTCAATGAGCTATATGTTGTTATGAATTACCAAAACCACCTAGGGATAGTTGCACTTTCAATCTCCCCCTTTTTGGTAATTGATGACAACATATAGATCAAAGCTTTGACAAATGATAATAAGCATGAAATATATCGTCCCTTTGAGAAGTATGTGACAAGTAATAGCTCCCCCTAAATTTGTGCATATTTAAAATTTGCTTTGGACTGCAAATGCACAAGGAGTTAGAGTCATGGGCTACTCTTCCATGTCACATACATCTTGGTGGAGCGCTTAAAATGATAAGAATGAAATACATGCACTCATCACCAAGAATAGTGAATGATCACATAAGATAGATAAGATGATAATATTTAAGCAAACATTAAGTGTAGCTTATGATCAAACACATGATCATCAATGTCTCACGAGCAATGACATAGTATCTCAAGCACTCAAAAGCAAACAAAGTTTGAAAAACCACCAAATAAAGCAAGAGAGAATAAAAGCAACACACACACTCTCTCTCTCGAAGCCTATGATCTATACATTTTCTCCCCCTTTGGCAACAAGTTACCAAAAAGTTCCTAGAAAATGCATAGTGCTAGATCGACACTCAGGCTTGATCTTCAGGTGGTGGTGGAGTCCGGAGCACTCCAAGGACTAAGCCTTCTGTAGACGTGGTCGGAGTCGAGGCTGAAGTAGATGCTGGAGCTGATGGAACTGAGGCTATAGCTGGTGCAGACGTGGTGGCTCTGGGGTCAGCAACTGGCACTGTAGACGAGCTCGGACCTCGTGGCACTCTGGCAAAGGCATCAGTTGTAGTCTTGCCTCTCCTGTCCTGTATGTCATCCTAGAGCTGCTCCACTGCAGTCTGAATCTCTGTCACCTTGACATCCAAGTCATAGAACTTTTGTTCCATGATTCTCTCTAGGCTTGCTTGATTCTGAGTTAGGGTGGCTAGTCCTTTCTCAATCCGCAGGGTGGATGCAATTAGGTAACCAAGCTGCTCTTGTTTGGTTTTCAAGAAATACTCAGATGCCTCCTCTTGAGTTGGCATCTTGGCAGCTTTCTCCTTCCTTGCCTTCTCCTTCTTTGCTTGTGCTTGAACTGATGATGGTTCATTCTCATTCATCACAACTTGATTGTCCTCAAAATCTGGATGAATAGGCAAGTGTGCCTTGTCCAACAAGTATATGCCCGTGCCCATCTTGGAGTTGATTAATTCCTGAATTTGTGGGGCATATCCACAACCCCTCTTCTGATCTGCTGCAGTCCTCTTGATAGTTTCTACTATGAGGCTCATCACTTTGAACTTCTGAGGCACATCAAAAATATGAAGCAAATTTATTGCATGGCCTCTGATCATCTTCTGATCACCTGACTTGGGCAAGAGAGTGTGCCTCAAAATCCAATTAATAGTTGGCAGCCCTGACAGAAGATAATGGATTGAGCCAAACTTGAAAGTATCAAGTGCTTCATTTGGAATTTCCTTGTACATGTTGGACATAGAGTTGTGGTCCATCTTCTTCTTGGCATATACATCCAAGTCATCTTCCTGCTCTTCTGGGGCATTGATCAGCTGAGCCCATTCAGCAACTGTAGATTGGTACCTCGTACCTTCAGACATCCAAGTTATCCTACCATCTGGATAAAAATGGGCTGTGGAGTAGAACTGCATGATAAGCTCCTCATTCCACTTTGTGAGCTTCTGCCCAACAAAGTCCTCTACTCCACATGCCTTGAAGCTGTCCTGCACTCCAGGGTAGTGTTCCTCATTTTCCTTGATGTATTCCCAGTCAACCCATCTCATATCACATACAATTGGCTTCTTGTCCAACAAAACTGTCTCATAGAAGTCCTGCTGTTCCTTGGTGTGAAACCTGTAATCCACAACAGTTCTTCTCCTTGAAGCATACGGGTCTGCTTCTCTCCACTTCCTCAGCCCTGAGTCTCTCCTGAGCTTCATATCCTCAGCCACAGGATGAGCATCGTTGTGGTCTGGGATCTTGGGCTTGAGCTTTCTGAGTACTTGCTCTTCCTCATCTTCTTCAGCAGCTTCAGGCACTGGGGCCTTGTTCTTCTCAGTAGCTGGGATGCTTCTTGTATTTCTCTTTGGATTTGGCTTTGGAGCTGGCTTGGCCTTGGAAGAAGCTGCCCCTGATCTTATGGCATCACCCATCAGCTTGAGTGCCTTAGGTGCTGGTGCAGCTACCTCTTATTCTTCCTCTTCTTCCATGATGGAAGCCTTTCCAAGCACTCTGGCTACGGTCTTCTTGACCCTTTCCTTTCTTTTCTTGCCTTCAGCAGCAACTGGCTCTATGGGAGTGGGCTTCTCAGTTGAAGCTCTGGCCTTTGACATAGGCTGCCTGCCTGCTGGCCTTTTGATTTTCAATCCTGGCTTTGTGCCTTGTGCTGGCTCAACTCTCTTTGATGTGGCTTCCTCTTCCTCTGCCACATAATCTTCATCCTCAGAATTTGAAGTTCTCTTCTTCCTCTGTCTGGTGGCAGCTTTTGGCAAATTGCTTGGGGTACTTCTGCTGCCATCATCTGAAGAGCTGGAGGGACTAGTGCCCTCACTCATCTACACTTGCTGCTCTGACAAGTTCTGGCTATCACTTTGGTCTGACATGATGCAAACTCTGACCGCTGATCCTGTGAATAGTTTATAGATGAGGTAGAATAGATGAGCATCACAAAATGCAGAGATTTTTGCAAAAGAATGATCCAAAAACTTAGTTTTAGTTTCCCACTGAAATCATCTCGGATCTACCGATTTTTAAACTCAGTGATACCGAAGCAGTTTTGGAACCTAAACTAGTGAACTCGGTCAGACCGAGTCACAGTTCGGTGGCACCGAGACTGCTAGGGTTTCACAAAGTTCCAAAATTAGTCACACCGATAAGTAATTCTCGGTCAGACCGAGTCTCACTTGTGCAATGGCATAAGCCAAATCGGTGGGACCGAGTTTTTCAACTTGGTGGGTCCAAGATAGTTTCGGCGGAAACCTAACCCTAAAATTTTCGAATCAAAATTAATCTACGAACGCATTGACTGGATAGGAGTGTTTCAATCGTGGCAAGAATCATGATGATCACAATGTGCTAAGAATCGGATTGGGGAATAGCACAAAGATCGAGTCCATACCCTAGTTCGGCGGAGACTCGCTACGGCGGCAACAGCGGGGTAGAATTCCCATTGACAGCGACGGAGACCAGCGACTGGAGGCGGCTGGCGGCGAGGAGACGATCCGGAGACCACGTTGGCAGAGCAGGCTATCGCGCGGGTGAAGGGGTTCGGAGAAATTTCCAAATTTTTGCCCGTGACTATATATAGCCCGACCCTGTCGTTGTGACCGAGTGGAACAGCTCGGTGGCACCGAGATGCAAAACTGTATACAGTTGTTGCAACTCGGTGTGACCGAAAGGTTCAAATCGGTTGCTCCGAGATATAAAACCTAGATCAACTTAATGATCTCGGCAGGACCGAAAGTGGGGTATCGGTCAGACCGAGAATCATAAAGAGGTTTTGGAAGTTTAAGTCTATGACGAATCGGGGACTCCGAGCGCTCCTCACACAGAGTGGTTCGAATCTGACTTGATCAAATTTTGTGATGTAGCATGAATAGAGTTTGAGACGAGAAAAGCATAGATAGCTAGAGGAGGTTCTTAGGCATTCTTGTCCACTTGGCAAAAGGAAATAAAACCAAACAATCAAAACAACAAGTGGATGTCCTCGAATGAGTAAAATATGCAACCAGCATGCTCACACAATAAGATGGCAAATGAAATATGTGACAAGGCATACACAACCAATTCTAGCATCTATCAAGCAATTTGCGATGACAAGGTCATCTATATTTGAGTATATTGACTTAGGAGTCAAGTGAGAACACTTGATCATAGGTCATACTCATCATTTAAGCTCAAGTGGGGTTACCACTTTTACATAAAGCATTGTTGTGTTCCACATCTTTAGAGTTGCTTTAGCTCAAGTCTTAGAGTAAAAGCTCCCCCTAGATGTGATATCCCCCCTTAGAGGGATGAACTAACCTCGGGTTTTGTCGATGATGACTTCATGTAGATGTTGAAGATGTGGATGCTCAATGTTGATGTAGATCACTTGGAGCTATCCATTTGAGTGAATTGCACTTTCAATACCTACATGGGTTAGTCCCACAAGGAACAAACAAGGATATCCATAGACATAGAGTGATGCACACACAAGATGATGTCCATGAAAACTTTTAGGTTACCTTGTCCCTTGTCTTACCAACAAGAGGGTTTGTGACTCCTTGAACTAGTGCAAGATGTGGAAGTTGATTGCACTTGTTCTTGCCAAAATTATAAGAGTGAAGTATGTTGGCGGAGTCACCCTCAAGAACTCTCTAGTTCTTCTTCTTTTGGATCGACACCATCTTGATGGGAATCCTTGGAGTTGTAGTCGTACTTGATGAAGTGGAACTTGAAGTAGTCTTGGGAATCCACTTGATTAAGGTCTTAGGAGCTTCTTCAAATGCATCAATTTCCTCTTGAAGCTTGTCCTTGCCTTTTTGCTTGTAGTCTGGTGGTGGAAGATCATCTTGAGCTTGTGTCCCCTTGAAAGAAGTATCATACTTCTCTTGTTGAGGAACAAACTTTGTCTTGGGGTATTGATCTTCTTCCCAGTCAACTCCATTGGCATTGAACTTTCGTTCAAAACCAACACCTTGATTCTTCCGGTGCATTCCTTGCTTGCGCACAATTTCCTCGAATTGCTTACTCCCGGCAAGGCTTTTGTACACTCCTTTCTCTATAATTCCCTTCAATAAGCTATTTTCTTGCTCAAGTGTAACTTGGCTAAGAGAATCATTAGTGGAATCAAGAGAACTACTAGAAGCAACAATATTGGATTTAGCATGATCATCGTTACTGCTAGAGGAAGAATCTTTCTTGTTCTTGTTACTAGACTTGACTTGAGGCATGTAAGTGGATAAGAGTAAACGCTTGGCAATGTAAGAAGAACTTTTCTTGCGGAGATCATCATTGATTGCTTTTAAGAACTCATGCTCTTGCTCAAGATTGAGCTTTTGAAAGCGTAATTTCTCATGAGCTCTTAAAAGTTCTCGATGATCTTCGAAGATAGTTTCATGAGCTAACTTAAGAGTGTTTAGTTCTTTAGTTAGAGTCTCAATCTTCTCCTTATCATTGTCATTCGTTTTATCTTGATTAGCATGATTAATTGACGTTTCATCATAGTATTCATCACTAGAGTTGTCAACAAGCAAATCATCACCTAACAAGTCATCTTCATCACTATTGAAATCAACATACTCGGAGTGTGTTACCTTAGGACCTTTGGCCATGAAGCATCTTCCAATTCCTTCATTTGGTGAGTCAAATATGTCGTAGGAGTTGGTTGACACAAGTGCTAGACCGGCAACACCTTCATCTTGAGTATCTTCGGAGTCGGAGTGATAACTTCTCTCGGAGTGACTGTCGGAGTCGGAGCCGGATACCCATTCACCAACATGAGCTTGATGTCATCGTTTTGTGTAGCTCCTTGATGATTTTTCCTTCCTTTCCGAATCCTTGCTTCTCCATGAGTATCTTCGTTCATAACGATCATCTCTACTCCTTCTCTCTCTTGGTGGTGATTCTTTGCTTCTTCTTTTTGGAGAATCTTCTCTTCTCTTGTAGGGAGCCGTACACTCATTGGAATAGTGTCCGGGTCTTCCACAACTATAGCAGTTTCGCTCTCGACTAGAAGATCTTTTGTCATTGTAGGACCTTGACTTGAAGCTTCTATCTTTGCTTCTACTCTTGTAGAACTTGTTGAAGTTCTTCACCATTAAGCTCAATTCTTCATTGAAGTTTTGTTTCTCACTTGATGATGTAGGGGCTTCACATGAGGCTTTGTAGGCACCACTTGATTTGTTGTGAAGTTCCTCTTTATCCTTGAGTGACATCTCATGAGCAACAATTCTTCCAATCACCTCCGTTGGCTTGAGATCTTTGTAATTGGGCATCATTTGGATCAATGTGCACACGGTATCATATTTTCCATCCAAGGCTCTTAGAATCTTCTTGATGATGAATCTATCGGTCATCTCTTCACTTCCTAAGCCGGCAATCTCATTTGTGATGAGAGAAATCCTAGAGTACATTTCAGCGACACCTTCACCATCCTTCATTTTGAACTTGTCAAGTTGACTTTGAAGCACATCCAACTTGGATTCCTTGACGGAGTCGGTACCTTCGTTCATATCAATCAAAGTGTCCCAAATTTCCTTTGCATTCTCAAGACGGCTGATTTTGTTGAATTCTTCGGGGCACAATCCGTTGAAGAGAATATCACAAGCTTGAGCATTGTATTGCAACATCTTCAACTCATCCGCGGTAGCTTCACGGTTTGGTTCTTTCCCATCAAAGAAGTCACCTTGCAAACCAACACACACAATAGCCCAAACGGCGGGGTTATGTCCAAGAATATGCATTTTCATTTTATGCTTCCAACTAGCAAAATTAGTACCATCAAAGTAAGGACCTCTACGGTGATAATTTTCCTCGCTAGACGCCATACTTTCCTAGGTTGTGAAACCAAGACTATGACCACCAAAAGCTATGGAGATCAAAGCAAATGGAGACCAAAGCTATGATACCACTTGTAGGATCGAAAGTATGTCTAGAGGGGGGTGATTAGACTACTTGACCAAATAAAAACTTAACCTTTTCCCAATTTTAGTTCTTGGCAGATTTTAGCTATTGTAGGACAAGTCAAGCAATCATCACACAATTCAAGCAAGCATGCAACGAGTATATTGGCAGCGGAAAGTAAAGCATGCAACTTGCAAGAATGTAAAGGGAAGGGTTTGGAGAATTCAAACGCAATTGCAGACACGGATGTTTTTCCCGTGGTTCGGATAGGTGGTGCTATCCTACATCCACGTTGATGGAGACTTCAACCCACGAAGGGTAACGGTTGCGCGAGTCCACGGAGGGCTCCACCCACAAAGGGTAACGGTTGCACGAGTCCATGGAGGGCTCCACCCACGAAGGGTCCACGAAGAAGCAACCACCCACAAAGGGTCCACGAAGTAGAAACCATGTCTATCCCACCATGGCCATCGCCCACGAAGGACTTGCCTCACTAGCGGTAGATCTTCACGAAGTAGGCGATCTCCTTGCCCTTACAAACTCCTTGGTTCAACTCCACAATCTTGTCGGAGGCTCCCAAGTAACACCTAGCCAATCTAGGAGACACCACTCTCCAAGAAGTAACAAATGGTGTGTAGGTAATGAACTCCTTGCTCTTGTGCTTCAAATGATAGTCTCCCCAACACTCAACTCTCTCTCATAGGATTTGGATTTTGTGGAAAGAAGATTTGAGTGGAAAGCAACTTGGGGAAAGCTAGAGATCAAGATTCATATGGTAGGAATGGAATATCTTGGCCTCAACACATGAGTAGGTAGTTCTCTCTCAGAACATGTGAGTTGGAAGTGTAGAAGTGTTCTGATGGCTCTCTCCACAAATGAAGAGGAGGTGGAGGGGTATATATAGCCTCCACACAAAATCCAACCGTTACACACAGTTTTCCAATCTCGGTGGGACCGAATCAACAAACTCGGTCGGACCGAAAAGGTAAACCTAGTGACTGTTAGAGATTTTCGGTGGGACTGACATGCAACTCGGTAGGACCGATATGGTTAGGGTTTGGGCATAACGTAATCTCGGTGAGACCGATTACAAAAACTCGGTGAGACCGATTTTGGTAATTAGCTAACCAGAGAGTTGGTCAGGCAAACTCGGTGGGACCGATTTGCTCTTTCGGTGAGACCAAAAAGTTACAAAAAGGAAACACTGAATTTACATTGCAATCTCGGTGGGACCGATTCGCTCTTTCGGTGAGACCGAAAAGTTACGAAAGGGAAACAGAGAGTTTGCAATCCCATCTCGGTGAGACCGAGATCCCTATCGGTAGAACCGAATTGCTAGGGTTTCGCAGTGGCTTATGACAAGTGAAACTCGGTGGCGCCGGATAGAAAGAATCGGTATGACCGAGTTTGGCTTAGGGTTTAGGTCATATGTGGATATGGGAAAGTAGTTGAGGGTTTTGGAGCATATCACTAAGCACATGAAGCAAGAGGCTCATTAAGCAACACCTCATCCCTCCTTGATAGTATTGGCTTTTCCTAAAGACTCAATGTGATCTTGGATCACTAAAATATAAAATGAAGAGTCTTGAGCTTTTGAGCTTGAGCCAATCCTTTGTCCTTAGCATTTTGAGGGTTCCACTTTCACATCCATGCCATGCCAATCATTGAGCTTTCCTGAAATAATCATCTTGGAATAGCATTAGCTCAATGAGCTATATGTTGTTATGAATTACCAAAACCACCTAGGGATAGTTGCACTTTCAAATGGATAAGTGGTGAGGTTGCAGCAAGCGGCTAAGCATTGTATGGTGGCTAACTTACGAGTACAAGATTAGATGAGAAACTACGCAAACTAGTAATGATCAAGAAGTGATACTGAACTACTTACGTTCAAACATAACCCCACCATGTTCTCTTCTCGACTCACTCGAAGAGAGGTAGTCACGCTTACACATGCGGTTGGTGTATTTTAATTGAGTTTACTTCAAGTTCACTACAACCGGATATTAACAAGTTCCCATCTGCCACATATCCGCGGGCACGGCTCTCGAAAGTTTAAACCCTGCAAGGGTGTCCCAACTTAGCCCATGACAAGCTCACGATCCACTGAGACAATCCTCCATCGCGGGACCCTCCGATCAGACTCGGAATCCTGGTGCACAAGACATTTTGAAAATGGTAAAACTCATCCAGCAAGACCTCCTAGCATGCCGACACCCTGATAGTAGCTACGCGTATCTCATCTCAGGCCACGTCCAGATGAGCAGTTCATACAACTGAAACTAGTCCTCGAGTTTCCCCGTGGCGGCGTTGCAAGGGGCTCTTGCTTGGGACCAACACCATCAGCATTGGCCCCCTATTTATGTAGAAAAGAATCCATGGGTTCATGACGCCCTATGCCAATTAATTATTTAGTTCAATATTATTATGGCAAATGTTAAAACCAATGTTGGGCCTTGCTGGAAGAGTTTTATTCAAAGTGAATTGTCAAGAGGGGCCCATAAACCCTCATCGTGTTAGGGACACAAAATAAAGGAACACAACACCGGTAGGATGGAAACTAGGGTGACAAGAGTGGAACAAAACACCAGGCAAAAGGCCGAGCCTTCCACCCTTTACCAAGTATATATGTGCATTAAATAAATAAGAGATATTGTGATATCCCAAAATATCCATGTCCCAATATAGAACAACCTGCACTGCACCTACAACTAGCAACACTATAAGAGGGGCTGAGAAAAGCGGTAACATAGCCAAACAACGGTTTGCTTTTAAGGGTGAAAATGTTAGAGGCTATCATGGAAATTTGGGAGGCTTGATAAACACGTGGTAGGTAGCGCGACATAGCGATAGCATCGTGACAACTAGCATAGCAAATATAGTAGTGAGATCCAAGGTGACGGTCATCTTGCCTAAAATACTGCTAGGAAGAAGACCGAGTAAATGAAGTAGACGAACCAATGTAGTCGAACGGATCCTCACAATCACAACACAACCGGAACTATCTAGGAGAAGCGCAACCAGAAAGAAGCAACCACCGAAAAGAAGCGAACGGCATGGTAAACAAACATCACATAAAAATGGCATGATGCACAGGAAAGTATGATGCATGTCCGGTTTAATGATTCATGGCAATGCAAAGTGCAAAAAACAACACTACAAATTATGTGGAGCTCAATATGCAACGAGTTACATATCGACGAGACACCATGTTCAATTATTCAGTTCACTCTTGTTTATGAACAAGACATGATTAAATGTTGGTTAACATGGAAAGAGGTGAAACATAAGTAACTATCTATTTAGGCAAGATTAAATGAGGCCGGAATGACAAACAACAATCCGGAAAATCCCCATGTGCATATTTTGGATTTGGTACTGTTCTGCTCTAAACCATATTTTAGAGTTGTTAAACATGCAAAGTAATGCCACCATGTTAAACTATGCATTATTCCATGCCATTTACATATAAAGTTTATTTAAAACGGAGCTATGATTATTTAGTTATGAAATAAATCATTTTAGCATGACATTTATCAAATTAAATGCAAAAAAAAATTTAAACATGGATGAAAGATGCATATTATGAAACTAGATGAAATTCTAAGTATTTTACGTATATAGTTTGCTTTAATCCGATGCATGAATAATTAGTTATTAGATGCATGAACACTAGGGGTTTTTCTATACAACTGCACTCTCTGGATTAAATAGGAAAATCGTCCTGGCAAGAAAAACATAACGGGCTAAAACTAGGGGCGGACTGGGCTTCTCACCTTGGGCCCACAGGGGCGCGCGGAGCTGGGCCTTGTGGGGCACATGCTGCAGAGGCGAGGCGCTGGCGCGACCGGGCCCGTGCGCAGAAGCACGATGAACGGCGATGCGATCCTCGCGCGGGCACATGCGTGTGAGCGGTTCGAGCTCCTCTGCTCGATACAAAGCAAGCAGAGGCCGGCGGCGGGGCATGGAGGCAGACGACGACGGGGAACTACGGCGGCGCAGCGGATCCAGGCGGAAGGCAAGGATCTCCGGCGAGGCAAGGACTCGGCGCTCTCTCGGCGGGGTTCATGCAGAGACATCTTCTCAGCTCTACAGGCTAGACGGACAGCAGGCAAGGAGGTGGTGAGGTTCACCGAGGGGCACAGCGCAGGCGAGGCTCCAGGCGGAGACGGAGCTGCGGGTAACCATGGTGGCGCCTAATTGTGCTCCTAGAAGGTGTGCGGGCCATGGCTCGTCAGAGAGATTGCTGAGATAGGAAAAGACGAAGGGAAGAAAGCGAGGGCGTGAGGCAGGAGTCCGGCCTGGTGGCGGTGCTCGTCTCCGGCAAGCTGGCAGGTGACGTGCAGGACGACGGTGGTGTAAGTCCACGGGAGGAGCTCCTCTCATGGGGCTCGGGTGCAGGAGATCAGGGGAGGGGATGCTGCCTCGGGCTACATCGGCAGCAGCTAGGGAGGTGATGAGGCTGTGGGGAGGCGACGGAGTTCTGCTGGTGCTTGCCATCGGCGAGGTTGCTGATGAAGAAGGCAGGGAGGAGGCGAGCATGGATCGAGAGGAGTTGAGTGCTTCGGGAGGAAGCGATCCCAAGGAAGAAGGCAGGGAGTTGGCTGGCTACGTGAGGAAAAAGAGGGAGGTTGTCGGGCGGCGGCGGCTGTGGGATTCGGTGGATGGATGGGACAGGGCTAGTGTTTCATCTGTTTATATAGCATGAGGATTTTGGCTAGTGGCTAATCGGACCGTTCAATTAAAATCGAATGGTCGAGATAAATAGGACATGGAGTGAAAATGAGAAAATGAAGATGTTTTAGGGATGTATGGGGATGATCTGGACCCATCGATCATGACCGTGCGGTTCGGGGTCGGGACAACTTTCGGACGCGCACGAGAAGGGGTCTGAGGGAGGCCGACAAATACAAAGGGGCCTGGCAAAGGTCAACAGAGACGAAGTGAGAAGCGGCAACTACAAACAACTACGAGTTTTATGAAAACATGCGGATGATGCAATGATGAATGCAACACACAAATAAATTACACGGAAACAACGAAATAACTGGAAGGCGTCTGGAGCGTCGGTCTCGGTCGTTACAGCCGTGGCAACCTTAGAGTGGATTCCAACCCTTATACACTCATACGTGTGTAGCTCGTCTCTCCCCGAGGCCACCTTGCCGGGCAAGAGCGATGCATCTCCACCATGGTCCCCTCATCAATCCACTAAAGCAAGAGTAGGGTTTTACACCTCGCGGCGGGCCGAATCTAGGTAAAACTGCCTGTGTGATCATTGTCGTGTTATTCTGTGCTCTTCGCTCTTTGTGCAATGTGCTCTCTCCCCCTGCCGAACCACATGGGGCCGATGGTCCCATAGGTAGCCGTGTTTTCCTACAACATCTTTGGCGCGCCAGGTAGGGGGAAGCACTTGCGCAAACCCGAGAGTGTAAGCAGCGTGTCATCTTCATCATCGCTTTCTTCATCACGGCTCCATCATCCATGGCGCCCATGAAAAAGTCCGGTGCCACGGCTCACCCGTCCACCTCGAAGGCCCCTTCGCACGCGGCTATCGATGCTGCGGTAGCTACGGGGATGCACGGGGACGTGGACGCTGTGGGGAACATGACTGACACAGGCGGCACACTCACCACTCCCCCTGCGGCCGAAACAGGAGCAAAAGGCACCGGAGAAAGATAGCACCAAAAACATTCCAGCGGCCACGCTCCACAAGATGCGGCTGGAGAGATTATTCTATCTCCGCCTCTCCACCCCACTTAAGGACATAGCCGCAGCAATGGCGCTCACTCCGGGGCGAACCGCAACCCTCTGGCCGCCCCCGCGGCGGTTGTGGCTATAGGGCACGCGCCGCCCCCGGGACAAGCTAACCAAGACGATGCGCCGAATGGGGATGCCCATCCCCAAGCGCACCTTCCTCGTCACCACACCACCTTGGATAGCGGCTCACAGTGATGAGGGCGCGACACTGCCACCACTATCACCGTCAAAAGCCAGGTGACGTCGCGCTCTGCATCATTATCTATGGCGAGCACCGCTTCGGAGGCCATGCGCGGGCCCAGCTCCTATTGAGATTTCCGCCAATGTCCGATTAGATGGATGAGTGTAGAGCCACCATTCAGAGCTTGATTGGTTTCTCTGAGGCAGGAGGATCACAGCGAGCAGGCCTGTCAGAGCCTCCATAGGTGACGACAACAGCCTGATCCGCTGACTGTACCCAGGGGGTCACCCCCACGGTGCAATCCCCTCCATGACAGCCAGCGCAGGGGCCGCCGCCAGAGTCAGGCGACCAAGAACCTGATGACGTATTGATGGCTTCATCCGATCCTCGAGCATGTCGTGACCAGCGAAGAGTCCTGGAAGACAGACGGGGGGAACACGCACGCGTCACCATCGAACAACGCCATGACACCCGCCACTAGTCCGGCAGGCGCAACGGCCCCGACGTCGACGAGCCCATGCCTAGTGAAGGCGGATACCTGCCTTTCGAGGTTGGTGCCCTGCCTTCATGAGTGAGCTGCGGCAAGTATGTTGGCCATCTGCTCGTATGTTCAAGCCAGAAATACCAGAAAAGTACGATGGAAGATTGAACCCGGCAGAGTATTTGAGCATCTACACCATCGCTGTTCAAGCTTCCAGGGGAAGAGATGAGAAGGTACTCACCAACTACTTCCCTTTGACACTCAAGCCAAATGCGACATCATGCCTGATGCACTTGCCATAGAACTCCACCTTGACATGTGCCATGAGTTTGTTGGAGCCTTCACAGGCGGCCATCAAGAACTAGGGCGGCCCAGCGACTTGCAGCTCCTCCCGCAGAAGGAAGGAGAAAGTTTGTGGAAGTACATGCAGAGGTTCTGTCGGGTGCACAAGAACCTTCCAGACATCCACCCGGCAGTTGTGATAGATGCGTTGCAGTCCAACGTGTGCAACCACAGAGTACGTTCCATGATGAACGTGTAGCTGCCCAAGACTATGAATGAGCTATACACTCTGGTGGATAAGTGTGCCCGACTGGAGGAGGGGAGGTGAATCCCCGGTGAAGAAGATGGCGTTGACATTAATTCAGAAGACGACGATGACTCCACCAGTAGAAAGAAGAAGAACAAGAAACGAAAAAAGAAGCGCAAGGATAAAGCAATGTTGGCTGTTGAAGAACCAAGCACTCCAAGTACTAGCAAAAAGGACAAGACCGAGGTTTCCAGCAAGGAAGTTGCTGCGTGCACTGATTGTCGGGAAGCTGCAGCTACTGAGAAGGCTAGGAAAGCTGACGGACCATACTACAAGATCAATCAGACCAAGGGTCACGATCTGCAAGAGTGTCACCAGGTTGAGAAACTCGTCAAGAAGTAGAGGGCTGAGTACGATAAGCACGACAAGGAGAAAGATCAAGATGGTGTTGGCGGAAAGGGCTGAGGCAGCAGAACAGGTCGCCCCGGCAAGGCTCCTCAGCATCAGGGGAAATCTGCCGGAGACCGTGAGAAGAAGGAATGCAATTGATGAGAGTGATTAAGGAGATGAAGTGGAAACCAACGAGCAGGAGTTCCAGAAGGCCACTGACGCCCTGCGCATTGACGGAGGTGCGTCCATGCACTCCTCTCACTGCCAACTTAAACAGTCGGCGCGTGAGGTCAATGCCGTGGAGCCAGTTGTGGATTCACGGAAACCGTTCAAGTGGTCCTGGACACCCATCGTCTTTGACGAAGAGGATCACCCTGACCGCACCACTCCAGTATGATGTTTGTCGTTGTTGGTTTCACTAGTGATCCGCAACCTCAAGGTCACAAAGATGTTGCTTGACGGCGGGGCTGGGTTAAATTTGATCTCCCAAAGTCATCAGAAAACTCTAGATAGCAGACAAATAACTCAAGGTTATTAGTACTTTCCAAGCGATCAACCTCGGCACGAGTCGTCCTAAAGGGAAGATCACACTACTGGTAACGTCAAGGGGGGAGTTAAACAACCAGACTAAGAAGATCGTGTTTGATGTGTTTGACATCCCCCTGTCGTACAATGGAATCCTTGGTCGCCCAGCCCTAGCAAAGTTCACGGTGGCATCCCACTATGCCTACAACACTCTGAATATGCGAGGGTCTATGGGCGTCATTTCCATTCCATTGGACAAGTAGGACGCAGTTATATGCATGGATAACATGTATCGAGAAGCAATCACTGCAGAAACCATAGAAGCTGCCGCTCCTGCCAAGGAAAGCAAGAAAGGGAAGAAAGCTAGCAAGGATGCGAGCAAGGAATCCGGGAGCCGCACCTCTTCAGAGTGCGCTGCACCTATTGATGACTTGTTGGAGAGTTCCAATAGCAAGAGATCCAAGGCTGCTGCACCCGTTGTGAAGAAGGTCCCAGTAGGGCTGGCTGGCGCTGATGGCACATTTACTATTAGTGCCACCTTCGACGACAAAAAGGAAAGCGTGCTCATTGCCTTCCTACGGGTGAATGTCGATGTGTTTGCTTGGCAATCATCTGACGTCCCCGGTGTTCCTAGGGAGGTAATTGAGCACCACATAGCTATCTGCCCGCATGCCCGGCCCGTCAAGCAGAAGGTCCGGAAGCAAGCTTTGGAGCGGCAATAGTTCATTGCCAAAGAGATCAAGAAACTTGAGGCAGCTGGTTTGGTGACAGGAGTGTTGCATCCAACGTGGTTGGAAAATTCAGTGGTAGTGCACAGGGCTAATGGGAAATGGAGGCTTTCCATAGATTTCATAGATCTAAATAAAGCATGCCCGAAGGACCCATTCCCCTTGCCGCGCATCGACCAAATCATGGATTCCACCTCTAGGTGTGACCTGCTTTCCTTTTTGGATGCCTTCTCCGGGTACCCAGATCTTCATGTCCAAGGAACATGAAGAGAAGACTGCGTTGATAACCCCATGTGGCACGTACTATTTTGTACGGACGCCCTTTGGGTTAAAGAGCGTTGGGTCCTCTTTTGCAAGAGTAGTACAGATTGGCTTCGAGTCCCAGCTGCACAGGAATATTGAAGCCTACATGGATGATATAGTGGTCAAAACCAAGGACAGATTGACCCTCATTCGGGACTTGGAAGAGAGCTTTGCAAATCTACGCAAGATTAACTTGAAGCTGAACCCAGAGAAGTGTGTGCTTGGCGTTCCTTCCAGCAAGCTACATGGCTTCTTCGTGTCCCACTGGGGGATAGAGGCCAACCCCGACAAGATCAAGGCGATTGAGCAGATCCAAGCACCCAAGATAGTTAAAGACGTGAGGCGTTTGGCTGGATGTGTTGCCATGCTGAGGAGGTTCATCTCCAAGTCTGCCAAGCATGCCCTGCCGTTCTTCAAAATCTTGAAGAAGGCGGGGCCCGTAGAGTGGACCCTGGAGGCAGCTGTGTTGCAATATTTGAAGACCTATCTTTCCTCTGTGACCACCTTAGTCGCTCCTATACCACAAGAGCCATTGCTGCTATATTTAGGGGCGACCAATGAAGTGCTTAGTGCAGCGCTAGTGGCACAACAGGATGTAGATGAAGCAGCAGCCGCAATCGCCGTCCTCTCTGGAGATGAACGTGAACCCGTCCCAGCAAGGTCGGATGCAGATCGAGACAAGGAAGAGCGAGGCAGCAGAGACAGTTCCAAGGTCACAGCAAGGAAGAAGGTGGTGTGACGTCCAGTGTACTTCATCCGCTCCCTACTGCAAGGGGCTAGGTCGAGGTACTCCGGCGTGCAAAAGTTGATTTTTGGCCTCATCACGGCCTCAAGGAAACTGTGCCACTACTTCCAAGCCCACAAGATCAGGGTTATCACCTGCTTCCCCTTGCAACGCATACTCAGAAACCCCAAGGCCACTAGCCGAATAGTGGAATGGGCTTTGGAGTTATCCCACTTTCGTTTGAAGTTTGAGAGCACGTCAACTATTCATAGAAGAACACTACCAGAGTTCATTGTGGAGTGGACGCCTACCCCTGACGAAGAACTGCTGGAGACAGTTATCCCGGGCAAGGAAGCACCCCAAGAATGGATCATGTACTTTGATGGTGCCTTCTCCCTACAGGGTGCAGGAGCTGGCGTGCTTCTCGTTGCTCCCACTGGGAGCACCTGAAGTACGTCGTTCAGATGCATTTCCCCCGAGAGAAGGCTACCAACGATACTTCAGAGTGTCAAGGACTCCTTGTCGGGCTTAGGATCGCAACTGGACTGGGAATCAAGAAGTTGATCATCCTTTGAGATTTGCAACTAGTGGCGAGGCAAGTGAACAAGGATTATCAAGCCCATTGATGGAGGCATACGTCGAGGAAGTGAGAAAGTTGGAGAAGCGCTTTGGTGGATTGCAAATAGAGCACGTTCCACGTGCGAAAACAGTATTGCTCATCATCTATCAAAGTGTGCTATGCCAAAACTCCATGTGGAACCAAAGACTTTTGTTCTCCGTCTGACTCAACCATCCGTATCCCCGGCAACAATGGCCATAAAGAGGAGGAAACTGGACTCCGACAAGCCTCTCCCGGCAGAGCTGCCCGATGCCCCCGGTAGAGAGCTTGGCGGGAATGACTCCCCTTCAATGGGTAAGCTGCACCATCCCGCCAAACTACCATTCTTGGCTGTTGAGGCATGTGCTCCCGTGAACGAGGAGGCGCCGCTGATCCTCGTTGTCGATCCTCTTGCTCCAACTTGGGCACGACACATAGTCAATTTCCTCCAAACAGGAGAACTTCTCGAGGAACAAGAAGAAGCTGAAAGAGTAGCCCGGAGGGCCAGTATGTATCAGCTCGTTGATGACACGCTATACAAAAGAAGGCCCAACGGTGTGAAATTGAAGTGCATTTGAAGAAGGAAAGGAACTGCTGGCAGAGATACATAAGGGTATGTGTGGCTCCCATATTGGATCAAGGGCCTTGGTTGGAAAAGCTTTCCGGCAAGGTTTCTACTGGCCCACGACCCTCCAAGATGCATTTGAGCTAGTCAAGAAGTGTGAAGTCTGCCAGTTCTACTCCAAGAATATCCATCTGTCTCCTCAAGCTCTCCAAACAATCCCTTTATCATGGCCCTATTCTGTCTGGGGGGCCAATATCTTGGGAAACTTCCCCCGTGCTACCGGGAGCTTTGAATTCTTGTACGTCGCAATATACAAGTTTACAAAGTGGCCGAAAGTGGAGCTCGTTAGGAAGGTGACCACACAGTCAGTGATCAAGTTCTTGAAAGGAATATTGTGCCTATTTGGAATACCCACCAGAATCATCACCGACAATAGCACCCAATTCCCAAGCCACCAATACTACAGGATGCTGCTAATGCGACACTATTGTCAGGACCCCGATTCCAAGTCACATCGATCTAGCCGGTAACACCTCATATCACATTGCGGCCTCACGCACGGTATCCCCACGGGTGTCGCCTTACCATGGCCCAGGACCGTTTGCGCCGTTTGGCTCACGTATATGATAGTGTCGCTAGCATCCATATGACAGAGAACCCGGGCCGACATGGCTAGTCGTGAAACCAAAGTGGCACAGACCTATGGAGATAGGCATACATGAATCACATCGAGCATGTCGGTCATCGCGTGTGAATCCGGGCTGTAGCACTGGGCTAACAGGACTCCGGGAACCCGACCTGTAGCAGGCTAGGCAGGACTCCGGAAGTCATCGCGTGACATTTCCCTGAAGGGACAGACATAGGAACAAAGTGAAACACATGCCGGCCAGTCAAGTGTCCTGAGCAGTAGTGCTGGACTAGCAGGACTCCGGTGAACTGGGCTGTAGCAGACTACTATGGCTCTAGGAGCACTAGACTACATTTCCCCATAAGAAAGGCTGCCAAGGATAAACAACTAGATTGTCAGATCCCACACATACCAAGCATTTCAATCATACACACAATATGCTCGATATGTGCAAATACAACATGGCATCACAACAAAACTCTACAACTCAAGTACTTTATTTAAAGGCTCCAAAGAGCCATACATAACATGTTCATACAGGTAGGGGTCACATGACCCGACACTCAAGTCATACAAGAACACAAGCACACACGGAAGCAAATAGTCTGAGTACAGACACTAGAAAGAAAGAAGGCTTCTCGAAGCCTGTCTATCTACATAGGGCCCTCCATGGCCAGGATCACCACCTGGGTGGCAAGTCACTCATTGATGTCGAGATCTACATAAAACCCATCGGAGGGGGCAGTGTTGTCGTCTGGAAACAGTAATTAAGCAAACATGAGTACAAAGGTACTCAGCAAGTCTTACAACAGAACCTACTATACATGCTCATTCTCAAGAAGGTGGTGGAGTTATTGTAGCAAGCCAGCTTTGACTCTTGGCTAAGCTATCCTACGGGACAACACTAGTAAAATAGTTTTCGCACACGAGTCCACTAATCACCAACACAATACTCCATCGGGGATCCTCCCTCGTCATCCTACGAGAGGGCCATCCTCGGTACTCACACTTATCTTGAGTCTTTTAGTAGTATCCATTAACTTGTCTATGAACTGTATAGGCAACCAAGTAGTCCTTTACCGCGGACGCGACTATTTGAATAGATGATGTTAACCCTGCAGGGGTGTACTCCTTCATACACGCTCTCACCACTTACCCTCGTTTACACGACATGTACTCGGCAACCTTCAAGCGGAAGACCAACGAGGGTGTCGGCCACGGCCTACCTAAACACTCAAGTCTCTAGTCCAGGTTTATCGCCTATCCAGGTTCCATCCGTAGGGAGTCCGGCTGAGGTTTCCACATACGGCCCCGAACAATGTGAACAGGGTTCCCGAGACACCAAATGGGCAACTCGGTACACCGTGCCACGGTGTATCTACCGCATCATAGCCCACCCCTAGGGTCAGCGCTACGCACGACCGCCAACACATAACCTACAAACACCAGAAACTATTTGCAACTCCTGGACAGAGTACTAGGGTGATTAAGAAACCGAGAGGGTCAATTAAGGATCCCAATGCATGGTAGTAGCTGATTCTTAAAATCACACATACAGATCTCAGTTCTTAGGGACGGCCTCAATGAAACAACCCACCATGTACTCCTACATGGCCTCTCATCGATACCTTTACCAAAACATGTTCAACACATAACTCACATTAGCTACATAATCATTTCACTCTAGCCCATCACCCAGATGAACCAGACCTGACACCACTCTAAGCATAGCAGGCATAGTAGGGTAGGAAAACTTAAGCATGGCTCAATCAACTCCAACACATGCTAGTGGGTTTCATCTAGTTACTGTGGCAATGACAGGTCATGCAGAGGATAAGGGTTGAACTACCGCAGCACACAGCAGTTTGAAACATTGTTGCCTTAATGCAGTAAATGAGAGCAGAGGCGAGAACATGGGATTATGTCGATATGATCAATGGGGCTGCTTGCCTGATGGAGTGGTAGTTGGGTACTGCCCTTTAGTTGGATACTCGGAGATATCCTCGGAGGCAGAACTTACCACGAAGGACACACAGCACATAATCAACACATGACAATATGCAACAATATGATGCATGCTATGACATGGCAAATGATGTGTCGTGCCTAATGCAATGTGAAACAAGTTGAAATGGCTCCATTTGAATCAAAGATTCAAATGAAGGTTAAAGTTCTTATGCATAAAAAGTGTATTAGCTTGTTTCACCTAAACAGCAAGGTTAAAGTGGTTTTTCATGCATGAAACCATTACATATGGATAGATTGAATTTTTCAGATCATTTTCAATATAGAATTTGTTTGATTTGGAGCTATGGTTGATTTTCTATGATTTTTAGAAGTTTTGGCTATTTTCCTGAATTTCCTATATAAAAATAAATCTAGAGAATGAATAATTGTGTCAGCACTGTGTCACTGTGACGTCAGCGAGTCAAAGGTGCCAGGGCCAGTCAAACCTGACTGGTGGGCCCAGTCTGTCAGTGTATCAGCTAACTAACAGGATTAAGTTAATACTAACTAACTGTTAGTGGGGACTGGGCCCACATGTCAGTGACCTAAACTAACTATAATTACTTAGCATTAATCCTAAACTAATTAACAGGTCGGCCCCACCTGTCATAGGCTCAGGGGGAAAGTCAACCTGGGCCCACACGTCAGTCCACGGGTCAAAACATGGTCAATTCGCCGGCGACGACAGACACGGTGGAGGGGCTCGGGTTTTGCCCATAGTCGACCAAATCGACTGCGGTTTGGTCCTACGCGTAGCTGGGGGCAAGCTGCGGCGTTTGGTGGTTGAAGTGTAGCTCGGGGAGGCCGGAAACGACGCCGGCGACGACCTTGGCGGTCGCCGGAGTTCGGGCGAGGATAAACCCGAAGCTACGGGGCACGGCGAGGCACGGGGAGTGGTGCGTTAGGCTACTGGAAACGTGGTGAGTGTGGTGACGCGCTCAGAATCGAGCTTACGCGCCTGTGGCCACGACGGCGACATGGCCGGCGGAGCCAAGCTCTCGGGCTCAACGGAGCCCGTGGTTAGAGGGAGAAAACGGCAAGGAAAGAGTGGGGAACGGAGAAGGAGCTCACAGGGAGTGTAGCGGTGGCCTCAGCGAGATCGGGGAGGCATCAGGGGCGGCGTACGGTCGCCAGCGATCTCGGCAGACCGAGGTGGAAGAAGATGGCGCTAGCAGCGTTGTAGTGCGTCCGAGGCGTAGTGGCTCTCCCATGAGGAAGAGGAAGACATCGGTGGTGCTCGGGGACATGTCGAAGAGACGAGAGGGGGTCGATGGCCACGGTGGACGGCGACGGTGGCGACGAGCTCCTCTCGGGAGGGGATGGGGAGAGAGCCAGATGGGGAGAGGGACACGGGGAGAGTGGGGAAAGTGAGAGGGGGACGAGGGAGAGTGCGTGGCACTCGTAGACGGCGTCCTGGGTGTCGGCAGAAGCAGGAGGTGGCCGGCGTGTGGCTGCGGGCGCCGGGCACGCCCCTCTTGTCCTCCTGGCGAGAGGAGGGGGATGACTGGCGGTAGCCAGTGGGCTGGGCCGAGCTGGGCCAGGCCAGGGCGACAAGTAAGCTCTAACTCTCTATCTTTTCTGTTTTGCTTTTATTTATTTCCTGCTATGTGTACTAAAATAGAATAAATACTATTTCATTTCCAAAAACTCTGGAAATATTCAGATGCACATTTGGGAATATTCTCAACTGCCTAAAAAAGCTTCCAAGATTATTTGAGCACTTTAAAATATTTATAGCATTTAAAATGCCCAAATTCAAATACTTATGGCTTGTTCAAAAATCCAAAATGGCTCCATAAATTGCAAGACCATTTTTGGCAGAGGTTTTAGTCAAGACCAAAAATGGTGGGCTTTTATGAAGGGCATTTTGGGTTCATTGAAATTCCAATTGTTGGAAATTAGCATTTTCAAGGGGGGTGTTGGGGTTGATTAGGCCCCATTTCAAGTTTAAAAGAAATTTAAACATGATGCACATGTTCATCCAATCCTAATGCATGACTAAAAGCAGGGATGTGACAACTCACCCCCACTCAAAAGAATCTTGTCCCGAGATTTAGTATCCTCCGGGAAGAAGGTGGGGTACTCGAGTCGAAGACGATCCTCCCTTTCCCAAGTGGCTTCTTTCTCGGAATGGTGTGACCATTGAACCTTGAGAAACTTGATATTATGGCGTCGAGTGGTACGCTCGGCTTGATCAAGGATACGAACGGGATATTCCCAATATGAGGGGTTATCCTGTAGATCAAGCGTTTCGTGGGCTACTCCACGGATAGGATCTGCGAAGAAACACCTGAGTTGAGAAACGTGGAAGACATCGTGAACTCTGGAAAGATGAGAAGGTAGTTCCAATTGGTAGGCAACTTCTCCTCGTTTGGCAAGAATGCGAAAGGGTCCAATGTAACTAAGTAACCCGCAGGCAAGCCTTCTCGCCGACTTCATAAGTCATGAGCTTATGTTTACGATCATATTGGCTCTTTTGACGAGATTGGGCTGTTTTCAATTTCTCATGAATAACGCGAACCTGCTCTTCTGCTTCCTGAATCATATCCGGGCCAAAGAGTTGTCTTTCCCCGGTTTCTGACCAGTTAAGAGGCGTTCGACATTTTCGTCCATACAGAACTTCGAAAGGAGCTTTGCCCAAGCTAGCTTGATAACTATTGTTATAGGCAAACTCTGTGAATGGAAGGCATTTCTCCCAACCCATTCCGAATGAGATGACAGAAGCTCAGAGCATATCTTCCAGAATTTGGTTGACTCGCTCTACTTGACCACTTGATTGAGGATGGAAGGCGGTGCTAAAAGAGAGACGAGTTCCCATAGCATTTTGGAAACTTCCCCAAAATCAAGAGGTGAAGAGACTACCACGGTCTGAGTTAATTTCCAATGGGACACCATGAAGCGACACTATTCGGGAGATGTATAAATCAGCTAGCCGGCTAGCGGTGATACTCTCGCGAACAGGTAGGAAATGGGCTACTTTGGAAAGACGGTCGATCATGACGAAGATGGCATTATTCCCTCTCTTGGTCCTGGGAAACACGGTAATGAAATCCATACTGATTTTATCCCATTTCCACTCAGGAACAGCCAAAGGTTGAAGGGTGCCAGCAGGCCGTTGGTGCTCTGCTTTAACATGATGACACACGTCGCAACTAGCAATGTATTGAGCAATTTCTCTCTTCATCCTAGTCCACCAAAACTTCTAGCGTAGGTCTTGATACATTTTGGTACTACCGGGATGAATGGTGAGAGGGGATTCTTGAGCTTCCTTAAGAATCAACTAGCGTAAATGTTGTTTCTTGGGAACCACCAAGCGGTTCTCAAAAAAGACAACACCTCACTCATCCATGGAAAAAGATTTAGCAACTCCGCTAGCGATGTTCTCCTTAATCCGGGATATGCCCTTATCATACCGCTGGGCGGTTATGATCTGATCCATAAGGTTAGGCCTCGCCACCAGGGTGGATAGGAATCCTCAAGGAACAATGTGAAGATTAAGCTTACGAAATTCCTCATGGAGAAGTGGTTGACTTTGATGTAACATTAAGTAGTTACAATAAGATTTACGACTTAGCGCATCAGCCATGACATTGGCTTTGCCCGAGGTGTAAGTTATTCCTAAGTCGTAATCCGAGATCAACTCGACCCAACGTCGTTGTGTGAGATTTAAATCCGGTTGGGTGAAGATATATTTCAAACTTTGGTGATCGGTGAAGATCTCGCAACGATTACCGAGAAGGTAATGTCGCCAAGTTTTAAGTGCATGGACTACAGCTGCAAGCTCTAGATCATGTGTGGGATAATTTTCCTCATGTGGGTGTAATTGCCGTGAAGCATACGCAATTACCTGACGATCTTGCATGAGTATGCAACCTAGTCCTTGTCGCGAGGCGTCGCAATAGATAATAAAGTCCTTTGAGAAATCTGGTGGTACCAGTACGGGAGCAGATGTCAGGCGTCTTTTCAGTTCCTGAAAGCTGAACTCGCACTGTGGGGTCCACTCGAACTTTTTATATTTATTGAGGAGTTCAGTTAGAGGTTTAGAAACCTTGGAGAAATTCTCGACGAAGCGGCGGCAATAGCTCGCTAAACCAAGGAAGCTCCGAACTTGCTTGACCGTCTTAGGTGGAGTCCAATCAAGGATGGCTTGAACTCGCTCGGGATTGATAGCAATACCCTTACCAGAGATTACATGGCCTAGATAGGTCACTTCTGGCAACCAAAATTCACACTTGGAGAATTTGGCATAAAGGCGATGCTCTCGAAGTTTCGTCAATACCAGCCTTAGATGTTCGGCATGTTCCTCTTCATTCTTGGAGTAGATGAGTATGTCATCGAGGTATACTACGATGAATTTATCCAAATACTCCATGAAGACCGAGTTCATTAACCGAGAGAAGGTGGCTAGGGCATTGGTTAAACCGAAGGACATAACGGTGTACTCGTATTGGCCATAACGAGTAACAAAGGCCATTTTGGGAATGTCCCCGTTTCTGATTTTGATTTGATGGTAGCCCAACCTCAAATCCATCCTGGAAAAGACTGAGGATCCAACGAGCTTTTCATATAGATCGTTGATCCTGGGAAGCGGATACTTGTTCTTGATGGTGACCAAGTTGACAGGTTGGTAATCTACAACCATCCGACCCGTTCCATCCTTCTTTTTGACGAAGAGGACGGGGAAAGCCCAAGGAGAGGAACTAGGACGGATGAAACCCTTTTTCAAGGACTCATCGAGTTGGTTCTTAAGCTCGGCTAGTTCTAAGGGTGCCATCTTATAGGGTCTTCTAGAAATTGGAACGGTTCCTGGAACAAGGTCTATCACAAACTCGACATCCCTGTCAGGTGGAACACCTGGCACTTCTTCTGGAAAGACATCCGGAAAGTCCCGGACTACCGGAATATCTTCAAGGTCTGGAAGGGGGTTGGCATTAAAGCTGGCGCTTGGCCACTTGATTAAGACATTGACTGTCTTGCCCGATGGGTGAGTAAGTTGAACGGTTCTAGTGGCACAATCAATCTTAGCATAAAGAGCTGACATCCAGTCCATACCCAAGATGATGTTTATGTCCGAGGACTTGAGAGCTATTAAGGATGCAAGGAAGAAAAGTCTATCGACAAGAATTTCGTTCCCATGGCTTACTCTAGAAGTTTGCCATTTGGAACCCGGAGTTTGAATTACGATGGAAGTGGGCATGTCACAGAATGTCGTGTTATGCAATTGAGCATAGCTCTCAGATATGAATGAATGAGATGCTCCAGTATCGAAAAGAACAGTTGCCGGATGGCAATTAACAAGGAGCGTACCAAGGACAACGTTAGGATCCTCATGAGCCTCCTCGGCTGAGACATAGTTGACATGGCCACGTGCAGTGGTGACCGGCTTGGCGTAGAATGTCTTTCCCGCTGGCTTACCATGACCAACGGACTTTCCAGACTGATTGGGGTTGTTGTTCTGGGGACACTCTCGACTATAGTGACCCGGCTCTCCACACTTGAAACATGTCACAACATTGGGGCGTGGAGCAGCATTAGCAGCGGGGCCACCATAGGGATTGGACGGTGCAAACTGCTGGTTGGGGTGAGGTGCCTCAAAGGATGGCCTCGGAATGAACCTGGGTGGCAGTGCCGTGATTGGAATCCACACCCGGCGCTTCTGAGATCCAGAGCCGGATGAAGAGCCAAAATCACGAGAGTGCTTGCATGAAGCGTCATAGTCAGACTGGCCTGTCTCAGCACTGATGGCTTTATTGACCAACTTCTGAAAGGAGGTGCACTCATGCAGACGAAGATCGCGGCGAAGCTCAGGGCTAAGTCCGTTGCGGAACCTTGCCTGCTTCTTAGCGTCGGTGGATACCTCTTCAGGAGCATATCGTGCCAGATTCCCAAATTCACGACTATATGCATCCACAGTCAGTCTTCCTTCGGTGAAATTGCAGAACTCTTCACTCTTGCGATCTATGAGACCTTCCGGGATGTGATGCTCACGGAAAGCCTCAGTGAATTCAGCCCAAGTAGTGATTTGGCCGACCGGGCGCATAGCTTCAAAATTTTCCCACCAAAGGCTAGCAGGGCCTTCGAGGTGATAGGCAGCATAAGTAACCTTATCAGCTTTGGCTATGTTGGCAGAACATAGCTTGTGGGTGATGCTGCGAAGCCAGTCATTCGCGTCGAGGGGCTCGACGGAATGGTTAAACTTTGGTGGGTACAACTTGATGAAGTCATTGATTGACACCAAGTCATTTCGCTGATGGCGTGCAGTGTTCTGCTCAATCCGCTCCAGCAAGCGGTAAGTCTCACGCTTGTTTCTTTCCGCCTCCAGCATCACTTTGGCCAGAGAAGGTGGGTGAGGCAGATTTTCACCCCTAGCTGCACTGGCTTCCCCCTGCTCCGGGGCAGCAGGGTTGCTGCGGGTGTTGACCATCCTAGGAGAAAACAAGACAACGGTTTAGATAAGGATGGCACAAACTTAGCAAGGAAGTTCAGAATGTAATGGATAACATGGAATGCTAAGATGTTCATTGCACGACATGGTAATATAGAAACTGCCATATATATACCATTGGTCATACACACCGTACATAGTTTAGTACAAGCCCAGACTAGAGTACAACTACGGTGAAAGACATTACATCTCATCGAAGGCATTCCAAGCTCCTATACGTTATTTTTCCACACCTCCGGAGCGTGATACACACCAAGTCGTATCCCACAGTCACGCAGGACTATGGAGAATATAACTACTACAATACTAGTGAAACTACTACTAGCTCAGACGGCTCCGTAGTAATCCTCATAGAAGTCGCCACCAAAGCCTGGAAGTGGAACATGATCATATGGGAACAGACGGTCCTGTGGAGCATGCGGACCATAGGGACTCAGATGTGGCCTCGGTCCCACAGGTGGTGGCAGACGGGGACCATGAGGAGGGGTGATGCCTCCTACATCGCACCACTCCATACAATCTGGCAATCCAGACCGTACAGGGTACAGATCCCTCAGATCCATGTATCCTGCCTGTACCGCAGGTGCAAACCGAGTCAATGTGGCCCAGTGATCAGCACGAGAGTTGAAAAGCTCCATACGCAAGGCCCGATTTTCGCGGTCCTTATCCTCGAGCATCTCGGCAGTGCTGCGGAGTAGTGACTCCTCATGTGTAGAGTCATAGTACAAGGCCTGATAGTACCCCTATGCTCCGGGAAGTGAGGCTGGCATGAAACGGAAGTCGGTGTTCTATAGCAAGGCAGTCCTGGCTCGAATGATAGTCATCATTGAATAGGCTGCATCCTGCACAGACATCTCAATAGTGACCCCAAGTCCATAGGAACAGTGAAGGGGCTCAGTGGCTCTAGGATAAGAGGGATATATCCTGACGATAGAGAGGTACTGGCTCTGGTTGAAGTCTCTGAACTGCTCCTCGATGGTATATTCCAGATACCAGCGATAGCCTGACTCAACCATCACTCGAACCAACATGGCCGTGTGGCCAGGCACATCAAGGCACCGGGTCAGACAAACCACTTGGTTCTGCAAACGGGTGGCCATCTGAAAGCACAGAATAATGCAAAGGCATTAGAATTTTCTAGGGGATAACGGACAGCATAACGGCTGTAAATGCTCAGAAAAAGATTTGAGACATCCACAACAGTTTGCAATACCACTCAACAACATCATATCAGGGTTCTGATTCAACTGGCAACATACTAAAAGTAGTAGAAACTGTACTGAGGCTTGTAACAACAATCCTATAAGCTACTACGGATTAGTAACACGTGAACCTAATAGAAGAAGAGAGCCTAGTCCTTAACCCACATTGAATGAGAAGAGAATGACTCAGATCATAGGGCATAAGGTAAAGGAGTAAAAGAGCCTTACGTTCCCTCCCACAATCAATTCCCCTACATATAACGAAAGCATTTCTAGACTCGACATCGACCAGTTTGGCTCAACAAACCTACAGGCAGTCCGGCTCGGATGCCAACACTGTCAGTACCCCGATTCCATGTCACATCGATCTAGCCGGTAACACCTCATATCACATTGCAGCCTCATGCACGGTATCCCCACGGGTGTTGCCTTACCATGGCCCGGGACCGTTTGTGCCTTTTGGCTCATGTATATGATAGTGTCGCTAGCATCCATACGACAGAGAACCCGGGCCGACATGGCTAGTCGTGAACCCAAAGCGGCACAGACCTATGGAGACAGGCATACATGAATCACATCGAGCATGTCGGTCATCAGCGTGTGAATCCGGGATGTAGCACTAGGCTAACAGGACTCCAGGAACCCAGGATGTAGCAGGCTAGGCAGGACTCCGGAAGTCACCGCGTGACATTTCCCCGATGGGACAAACATAGGAACGAAGTGAAACACATGCCGGCCAGTCAAGTGTCCTGAGCAGTAGTGCTGGGCTAGCAGGACTCCAGTGAACCGGGCTGTAGCGGACTACTATGGCTCAAGGAGCACTAGACTACATTTCCCCATAAGAAAGGCTGCCAAGGATAAACAACTAGATTGTCGGATCCCACACATACCAAGCATTTCAATCGTACACACAATATGCTCGATATGTGCAAATACAACATGGCATCACAACAAAACTCTACAACTCAAGTACTTTATTTAAAGGCTCCAAAGAGCCATACATAACATGTTCATACAGGTAGGGGTCACATGACCCGACACTCAAGTCATACAAGCATACAAGCACATGCGGAAGCAAATAGTCTGAGTACAGACACTAGAAAGAAAGAAGGCTTCTCGAAGCCTCTCTATCTACATAGGACCCTCCATGGCCAGGATCACCACCTGGGTGGCAAGTCACTCATCGATGTCGAGATCTACATAAAACCCATCGGAGGGGGCGGTGTTGTCGTCTAAAAACAGTAATTAAGCAAACGTGAGTACAAAGGTACTCAGCAAGTCTTACAACAGAACCTACTATACATGCTCATTCTCAAGAAGGTGGTGGAGTTATTGCAGCAAGCCAGCTTTGACTCTTGGCTAAGCTATCCTACGGGACACCACTAGTAAAATAGTTTTGGCACACGAGTCGACTAATCACCAACACAATACTCAACCAGGGATCCTCCCTTGTCATCCTACGAGAGGGCCATCCTCGGTACTCACACTTATCTTGAGTCTTTTAGTAGTATCCATTAACTTGTCTATGAACTGTATAGGCAACCAAGTAGTCCTTTACCACAGACGTGGCTATTCAAATAGATGATGTTAACCCTGCAGGGCTGTACTCCTTCATACATGCTCTCACCACTTACCGTCGTTTACACGACATGTACTCGGCAACCTTCAAGCGGAAGCCCAACGAGGGTGTCGGCCACGGCCTACCTAAACACTCAAGTCTCTAGTCCAGGTTTATCGCCTATCCAGGTTCCATCCGCAGGGAGTCCGGCCGAGGTTTCCACATATGGCCCCGAACGATGTGAACAGGGTTCCCGAGACACCAAACGGGCGACTCGGTACACCGTGCCATGGTGTATCTACCGCATCATAGCCCACCCCTAGAGTCAGCGCTACACACGGCCGCCAACACATAACCTACAAACACCAGAAACTATTTGCAACTCCTGGACAGAGTACTAGGGTGATTAAGAAACCGAGAGGGTCAATTAAGGATCCCAATGCATGGTAGTAGCTGATTCTTAAAATCACACATACAGATCTCAGTTCTTAGGGACGGCCTCAATGAAACAACCCACCATGTACTCCTACATGGCCTCTCATCGATACCTTTACCAAAACATGTTCAACACATCACTCACATTACCAACATAATCATTTCACTCTAGCCCATCACCTAGATGAACCAGACCTGACAGCACTTTAAGCATAGCAAGCATAGCAGGGTAGGAAAACTCAAGCATGGCTCAATCAACTCCTACACATGCTAGTGGGTTTCATCTAGTTACTGTGGCAATGACAGGTCATGCAGAGGATAAGGGTTCAACTACCGCAGCACACAGCAGTTCGAAACATTGTTGTCTTAATGCAGTAAATGGGAGCAGAGGCGAGAACATGGGATTGTATCGATATGATCAATGGTGCTGCTTGCCTGATGGAGTGGTAGTAGGGTACTGCCCTTCAGTTGGATAATCGGAGATATCCTCGGAGGCAGAACCTACCACGAAGGACACACAACACATAATCAACACATGACAATATGCAACAATATGATGCATGCTATGACATGGAAAAATGATGTGTCGTGCCTAATGCAATGTGAAACAAGTTGAAATGGGTCCATTTGAATCAAATATTCAAATGAAGGTTAAAGTTCTTATGCATAAAAAGTGTAGTAGCTTTTTTCACCTAAACAACAAGGTTAAAGTGGTTTGTCATGCATGAAACCATTACAGATGGATAGATTGAATTTTTATGATCATTTTTCATATATAATTTGTTTGATTTGGAGCTATGGTTGATTTTCTATGATTTTTAGAGGTTTTGGCTTTTTTCTGGAATTTCCTATATAAAAATAAATCCAGAAAATGAATAATTGCGTCAGCACTGTGTCACTGTGATGTCAGCGAGTCAAAGGCGCCAGGGCCAGTCAAACCTGACTGGTGGGCCCTGTCTGTCAGTGTCTCAGCTAACTAACAGGATTAAGTTAATACTAACTAACTGTCAGTGGGGCCTGGGCCCACATGTTAGTGACCTAAACTAACTATAATTAGTTAGCATTAATCCTAAACTAATTAACAGGCCGGCCCCACCTATCATAGGCTCAGGGGGGAAAGTCAACCTGGGCCCACACGTTAGTCCACGGGTCAAAACGTGGCCAACTCGTCGGCGGCTTGACGCCGGCGACGACAGACGCGACGGAGGGGCTCGGGTTTTGCCCATAGTCGACCAAATCGACTGCGGTTTGGTCCTACGCGTAGCTAGGAGCAAGCCGCGACGTTTGGTGGTGGAAGTGGAGCTCGGGGAGGCCGGAAACGGCGCCGGCGATGACCTTGGCGGTCGCCGGAGTTCGGGCGAGGGTAAACCCGAAGCTACGGGGCACGGCGAGGCACGGGGAGTGGTGCGTTAGGCTCCTGGAAATGTGGTGAGTGTGGTGACGCGCTCGGAATCGAGCTTACGTGCCTATGGCCACGGCCGCGACATGGCCGGCGAAGCCGAGCTCTTGGGCTCAACGGAGCCCGCGGTTAGAGGGAGAAAACAGCAAGGAAAGAGGGGGGAACGGAGAAGGAGCTCACGGGGAGTGTAGCAGTGTCAGCGAGCTCGGGGAGGCATCAGGGGCGGCGTACGGTCGTCGGCGATCTCGGCGGACCGAGGTGGAAGAAGTTGGCGCTAGTGGCATTGCAGTGCGTCCGAGGCGTCGTGGCTCGCTCGTGAGGAAGAGGAAGACGTCGGTGGTGCTCGGGGACACGTGAAGAGACGAGAGGGGGTCGATGGCCGCGGTGGACGACGATGGTGGCGACGAGCTCCTCTCGGGAGGGGATGGGGAGAGAGCCAGAGGGGGGAGAGGGACACAGGGAGAGTGGGGAAAGTGAGAGGGGGACAAGGGAAAGTGCGTGGCACTCGTAGACGGCGTCCTGGGTGTCGGCAGAAGCAGGAGGTGGCCGGCGTGTGGCTGCGGGCGTCGGGCACGCGCCTCTCATCCTCCTGGCGAGAGGAGAGGGATGACTGGCGGTAGCCAGTGGGCTGGGCCGAGCTGGGCCCGGCCAGGGCGACAGGTAAGCTCTAACTCTCTCTCTCTTTTCTGTTTTGCTTTTTATTTATTTCCTGCTATGTGTATTGAAATAGAATAAATACTATTTCATTTCCAAAAACTCTAGAAATATTCAGAGGCACATTTGGGAATATTCTCAACTGCCTAAAAATTCTTCCAAGATTATTTGAGCACTTTAAAATATTTATAGCATTTAAAATGCCCAAATTCAAATACTTATGGCTTGTTCAAAAATCCAGAATGGCTCCATAAATTGCAAGACCATTTTTGGCAGAGGTTTTAGTCAAGACAAAAAATGGTGGGCTTTTATGAAGGGCATTTTGGGTTCATTGAAATTCCAATTGTTGGAAATTAGCATTTTCATGGGGGGTGTTGGGGTTGATTAGGCCCCATTTCAAGTTTAAAAGAAATTTAAACATGATGCACATGTTCATCCAATCCTAATGCATGACTAAAAGCAGGGATGTGACAACTATGATTAGAGACCCTTCGAGAAACTGTGTGCAATGCAATAATCACAAACGGTGCTGTATGAAAAACGTTAGAAATGTGTAAAACGTTTGCGATGACGGATGCATCAAACACGGTTTAGGTTTTATTTCCTTGTGCGATGAAGGGCATACGGTTCAGTTCAATGAACTGTTTGCGGTGAGGAGGAACAAAAGAAGAGGGCAGCCAGATGAAGGCGTGTGCGATACATAGCATACAGTTCACTCGGATGAACTATTTTTGAGATTAAAGGTTTGTGTGATATACCGCATGGGGTTCACTCGGATGAACTATTTGTGTTGAGACATGAGAACTGAAATGGTTCAAATGAACAAGATGTGTTTGATACGAGGCAAACAGGTCTTTAATCGGAGACATGTGCGAAGACCGATAACAACACAAACGATTACTGCTAACAAGCCGTGTGTGCTGTGAGCAAACGATTGCTGGTATACAATTGTGAGTTATTGATGAAAACATCACCGACGGGTTCCATTGTTTAGTCCATGTGCGATGTGATTTTCTTTGTCTGCACAACATCTACGCTTTGTCTACAACATCAACATATATACTAAAAAAGACAGCATTGCATAACCAAATTAAGCATACAATTACACAAGTGACTACACACATAACATTTCCACACACCAAAGAAAGCAATTACATGCATACTAAAGTAGGAGAAACGAGGATCTAGTCATCGACTTATTGTTGCGACGATGCTTGCCATTGCTATGCTTCTAGCTGGATCCCTGGCCGTTTTGGGGAAGGAGGGACTTCCTCATGTCAACGATCCGCCTGTACATGTCGTAGCTCGTGTACGCCTCCTTGGCCGCGTACACGACGTGAGCTTTGTCGAGTTTCTCCATCTAGGCCGAGTGCTAGGCACGCTTGTCCTTGTTGCACAAATCCTTCATGTCTCTATAGTAGGGGTCGATGATGGCCTCGGCGAGGTGAACCAGTGAGTCCTTCTCATGCTCCTTGCTGCCCCTGATCTTGTATTCGCCCTAGATGTCGACAAGATTATAGAAGGCGATGCTCGAATTCTCGAGCGCCTTTACATCGTTGGTGATGTCCACCGTAGCGAACATGTAGTGGGGGCTATTAACAAACCTGGCGAAATGCTCGCTAGGCCTTGTCGCCAGGCAGTAGTGGTAGACGAGGACGTGGTGGCGTATGCACATCTAGACGACGGCGACCTTGGGACGAGACCCGGCACGAGCGCGGGTGTACTCGAGGTCGAACCCGACCACCTTGTACTTCTCCTCGGCAAGCAACAGCTCCATGATGGGGATGGAGTGCTCCGCCCAGACCGGGTTGTTGGTGTACACCATCGAGAGGTCCATGAACCTTCTGTGGGTGTCCACCACAGCACGCATGGTGAACTGCTGCTCGTTGTCAGCAGCCGCTCAGAGCACAATTGTAGCCGCGCAGGATACCCTCTAAAAATTTGTTGTGGTGGGTGTGCTTCTTGCAATGGTGGGGAGCGATAGAAAGGTTGAAGAGACACAAGGGTAGATTAAATGGATGATGTAATAAATGGGGGTCGACCGGCCTGTAATCGTCACATCTTGTTATGACGTTCATAGTGGAGGATTCCAGAATCTAGTGCACACTTGACAACACCGCACCCCAGGCATGGGCTAGAAAAGCTTGTTCCCTGGTTACCGCGTTGTTTACCGCACAAGCTTCCCGTCCGGCTATTTTGGCCATGCATCGGCTAGAAGAGGGACAAATCGTGGGCATTTATTGGGCAAAAGCTTTGTAAAAATGAAGTGTGTGGAATGACTTTGGTCATAAGTTTATCCATGGGTGATGAGGTCAAAGTTACACAGAAGGGTGATGATGGACACTCGAGTGCGATAATTAATTCTGCGCTCTACCGTGCACACGGTGGAAGAAACCAACTGTGTGCAATATTGTTGAAGATCGCAGTCGAGTTAGCTATACAGATCGTGTGCTGTGAGATCGACAAGGTAAACTGATTCGAGAATGGTTAATAAAATCTAAGACCATTGCATATTAAGGTCAAAATAGTGCTAGCAATATACGAGTCTCATACGATGCCATTTCAATGATTGTACCACAAAAGTTTGAAATGTGACAAGGTTCAAATTCCAGAGTTATATGGCTCAAATTCTAAGATTACAAGGTTCAAACTAATATTAGAAATGAAATTCAGCTCATCAGCTGCAAACGCTTGCGCTGATGCACTGAACATGGATATCAAAGAGGTTCAAACTAATATCACCGCTTCTAAGTATGGCTTCGAAACCTCACAATTTTTGCAAAGGGGTCAGCCACTGAGAAGTCATGTATGCGGTTGACCCGATGACTTCCGATTACTTTGTCATCTGAAGTTCCAAAATGAAATTTAGCATTTTTGGAGCCTACTTCATTCTGCCGTAGGTGCCGACGCTGATGAACAGACCATTCATTTTTGCGAAATAAATGTAGGGAAAACCTCATTTCCATCAGCACCCTTTCTCTGAGAACAAAGAACCTAGCGAATATACTCTCCGGTAAGGTCCCTCGGTAGGAGTTTAAAGTAGTTTTTGAGAGATACAGATCTAGGCATTCGACGTGATTATTATATTGTATCACATTATCCACCATCGGGCCTAATCTTATCGGCAAAAGAAGAAAACTTGTTAGTGCCTACATGCAATTTTGAACATTACTACAGGCCTAGCTATTTGGTTTGCAGGATTTGTAAAATGCACTAACATGCCATCTTCGATCTGACATGATCAACATGGGCATTTGATTACATCTTTACCTAATATTATAAGACAGAAGCTTTCATAGTTCTCCATACGCCAAGCCTTTATATTCATTGATTTTATGTTATCGATAAAGATTGACGGCTGAGATTTAAAAGAAAGATTTTTCTATATGTATACATTACACCTTTATTCTATACCTATAATCGTTGAATTGGGCCTCGGCCTGCTAGCGAAATGCACGGGCTAACCAAAACATAAGACGAGCACGATAATCGCTGAATTGGGCCTCGGCCTGCTGGAGAAACGCACGGGCTAACCAAAACATAAGACGAGCACGAGCATAAAATCCTGAATGCATACGTCCTCCTGACGTATGTGTTTGTCTTGTCTCAAGAAAAAACGTACGTGTTAGACTAAAGAAAACTCAGCTACATGTGATTCCTAATTTTAAATTTCATCATCAGTCAATACCCCGTCTCTTTGCTTTTTGGACAAGACATGGCTCTCTCTAGGAGATACGTTCGTCTCATGTACGTACGTGCTTTTTGGGCGCAAGTCTCTCCGATTGACTTAGATGTCCGTCCGTGCTCCTAGCTCGATGATTCTTCGGCCGACCACCGCCCGTCCATGCTGGCCCCAGCGTATGACATAAGAAGCGCTCCACCGCGATGACCACCGGATCCCGTGTCTCCTTTTCATGCCACTTGTCGCCAGCCTTGTGCTTCATCGCGCTACACCGCCGCCCCAAGCTTCGTGAGCTACTTGCCTTGGGAATGTTTGGTCTGCGCTGATAAGCTCGGCCAGGACGTCATCGAGTTCAACGCCGACGAATTCATCTTGCACAGACCCCTTTCTCCTCCCAGAACTTGTGCAACCCCTGAAGAAGAAACACGGTGCCATGTAATTGATTCGCCCAGTTGGGCTTTCTTAAATCTAGAATAAGGATCATGTTAGATTTCTGCTAGAGAAAACATCTTGTTTACTAATCCAAAGGAAAGGATCTTCTCCAAAGAAAAATAAAAATCATTTACTTGATTTCTCACACAATTAACGGAATCTACGAAAACAACTTAACCAAACAGTTATAATGCGAGGAAGAGATGATTCAGATAGAGCTGCAGTTGATGTGCCCCTGTGTGTGAATTGCTGCCCTGCTATATTAAAGGTAAGAGTGTAAGATGCCCACGACTCTGTCATCGGCACACTGATTATAGAGCCATCGCCATGGTAATTGACTGGTAGTTCATCCTTGAATACCAAGTGACTTGACAACGACACCGACAACGTTTCCTGTGAGCAACCATGAACCTTAGATTCAGATGGTGTAAGCTCTTCATTCGCTCACCAAAATGATTCGTATTTTGTGTCAAGATTTTCCAAGTTGCGAGGTTTGCGATCACAGGTATGGCTGGGATTGCATTGCACCGTCGATCAGACCAAGGGAACTGACCCTGGTATGGTGGTTGCATCTCTTACTATACTGTGATGATGACCGAGTCCCTGTTAAATCCGTCATAGTTGCACTTCTTCGTTGCAGGTGGTAATCAGGCGTGTCACGGATCGAACTCCCGACCAAAGGTCAAGTAACAAAAGACCCGTCCAACCGCTCTACCCATAGCTATGATTAATATCCGACCTCACCTATTTACATCACGTCCCATCAATTTATATCTATGTATTATTCAAAATCAATGAGCCAACTCAAGGGGTGGGTCCCGGAATATAAGCAGGAAGAAAAGAGCAGGAATTAAGAGGGGTAAAGTCGGCTCTTATATACTACTCGCTCCGTCCAGAAATACTTGTCATCAAGATGAATAAAAAGTGATGTATCCAGATGTATTTTAGTTCTAGATACACCCATTTTTATCCATTTCGATGACAAGTATTTACGGACGGAGGGAGTACGACTAAACAAGAAAGGAAAGAAATTACTCCACTCATAAGGAAAGAGAAGGAATTAAAAGGAGTAAATTGGGCTCTTATTTAAGCAGAAAGGAAAGAAATTATTCCACTCACAAGGAAAGAGAAGAAATTAAAGGAAGTAAATTCGTCTCTTACAAAGCAAGAAATGAAAGAAATATAAATTCCGATTGTAGTATGAGTTGTACTCCCTCCGTCTGAAAATACCTGTCATGAAAATGGATAACAAGGGACGTATCTAGAACTAATATACGTCTAGATACATCCCATTTTATTCATTTTGATGACTAGTATTTCCGGACGGAGGGAGTAGGAAGGAAAGAAAAAGAGTAAATATATATGAGCACTAAGGAAAGGAAAAAAAGAACGATGTTGTTGCTGGATGTCCATGGGACGAGGAGGGAGAAATTAAAATAAATGACATCAGTTGCGTGCGTGTGCACTTCATAATTTTAATAACCATTCATATTTTTCTCACATACAAAAAGGTTGGATGGCAATGAGCATTCATATTTTTTGAATCTGTGGGGTACATATAAATTATGCTTGATTATTTTTATATTACATCCAATATTAACTGATGTTCAAAAAGAATATTATGTGTATTCTTTGATATAAGGTTATTTTCAATAACTTGGATTTTTTGTCACGAACAAATCAATGAACCGGCGGTCCAACCGGGTACAGCCGCAATGATTCGGTTGCCCGTTTCGTTCTAAAAAATATAGTTTGATGGCCATGGTGGAAGAACACGACATAAAGTGCTTTTGTATTCTGAGAACGACGAGGAGAAACGAGCAGGTGGCGGCAGCACTTGGCACTTCAAGCAATAGGGAGACTAGACCATAGGGAAAGGAAGTGAGATGAGTTCGCGTGTGCATGTATTTTAGGGAAAGAGCGTGTGTTTTTATTGTTTTTTTTGTGTGCATGAAGTGTTTTGTTTGGGACAAGCCGAAATAATGAAAATAAAACATTATCTCTAAAAGTATTCAACATCCTATAGATCACTTTGGATTCATTACTTTTGCATATTCTAAAAAACCTTTTGATTAGTTATTAAACTTTTAAATTGTATATAACAATTTCATTGTCTGTATATCCTACTCAGAACACATCCACCACTTCACTTTCACGCGGTCATAGTGATAAGTGAAAGGAGGCGCCATCAAAGGACATGGTTATGACTTCCTCAACTCTATACTACATGGTCCAAACGCCAACATTCTTTATTTAGTGCGGACACAAAGGATGCGGTTTTTTAAGAGAAAGACTGTTTCTAATTGTTTTTTATTTCAAAAAATATGAACATTTTAAAATATGTTCACCATTTTTATATTCAATATTTCTAAAAAATGTATCAATTTTTTTGAAATGTTTGCATTTAAAAAGATTCTAAAAAATAATAAAGCAAAATTGTTTTTAAAAGTCTTGTGTTAAAATGTGAATCTTAAAAAATCCCATATTTATAAAATGATAATAAAAATAAAAAATGTTACTTTTTAAAATTTAAATATTCATGTTCTCTCGAAAGGTAAAAAGACGATTGACAAATTATTCCATGCACAACATCTCTTTCATCACATGACGGATGTTAAGGTGGCTTCTTCACATTCAGACTTCAAACTCCGAAAAGAGATAGTTAGAATTGAATATAAGAAATGTTGTGCAATGGCACAGAGAAAGCATATTTTGCTATTTTTGGCCCGTTGCAATGCACGGGCGTTTGTACTAGTTCTAGAAAAATGTAGCCTTCTTCACAAGAGGTTGGAGTGGATGAAAAGTTCCCTAAGAAAACTACTATAGATGAATCCAAAGGAGAAATGCTTATTGAATGTAACCATATGGATCAAGCAACCAATATGGGGGGCATGTATGTGTTGAAATCCTCCAAAAGAACCTTCAGAAATTGTAGTACATTGTCATTGTAAACATGGAAAAAGGTATCACAAATTGAACTCCCTAATAGTTAACATTTAACAGGAAAGGAACATAACCTCGATATATAGTTTCTCCAGGCACGGAAAGCATCTCAGGAAACTGATAACTTGCTCTAGGTCAGGCCCGATAGATTCTAGTGCCAAGACCTTCACTGTGCGCAGTTTCGGGGTCAAGCTTGTCGGAATCATTTTCTGAATGACAAACGAACAAACATCTTCAAAATTAGAAATAATGTTAATTTGTAGAAGGAGAGGTAGAAGGCGACTGTTTTACCTGAACAGGTGTGGATCCAATAACAAGTTCAGAGTATTTGGCAGAGGAGTAGCCCACCACTGTCAACTTCGGCGCAGAAATGACATTGATTCTTGTTGGACCTTCTTGATCAACTATAAGTAATCTCCCAAGTGCAGGTGTGTCCTGGATGACCATACCATGGTCCACCTTTTGTGATGTCTTCCTGCCACACCAGCAACACACATAAATAGACTGGAGAGTCATTGAGGTGATGTGGAAGGTACTCAACCCATTGATCGCCTGAAGATGAAAGTACTTGAGTGTAGTACAGCCATGGAGCAGGCGCTCCATGTCACCCTTTGAGAGGCAGACGACGACGAGCTCGAGATGCTTCAGTCATCGAAGAATAAGAGCAGATGCATCAGTAAGGGGCGGGAAATGGCAGTTCTTGAACTCAGCGACGCGCAGCATGTGCGCGAGGCGGAGTGCGGACATTGGCACCGACCGCATATGTCTATTATCAAAAGTGAGCTCCTCGAGCTGATCTAGGGCGGGGGATCGGAACCAGTCGTCAAGCTTGGCTCGGTCCTTACCGTTGGAACGGAACTTACCCATTCTAAGGCCTTTGGTTAGGCCAAGGTGACTACCAAGGATCTTGGAGAACGCATCCAAGCTTTTGCGATAGCCATGGCAGAGCTCGTGGGTGTCGATGAGGTGGAGAGGGTGGGAGTTCCTTAGGGGGTGCCACCGCCGGGAAAGGAGGGTTGTTCGCGCCCCATATTTGATTGGAAGGAGGGAGATGATGAGTCTAAACATATCATCGGGGAGGCTGCTGATTAAGTCTAGGCCTGCTGGAGTCGCTTGCGGTTCTAGCTCGCCCCGCCTCCGCTTGTTGGCAGCCCCATTCTCCACCTCCGGAGTCTCCTAGTCAGTGGCGCTTTCTGATAGAAATGGGAGTACAGGGAATATTTAGTTAAAACAGGGCAATAGAAAAGTGTATTGATAACTAGAAGTTATTAGGTAGGGATATAGTAAGAATTGGTTGCTTAAATACTACATAATTCATTTGACATTGCTGGGTAAGTCAACATATGCAGATAGTTGAAAAGGAAACTTACTTCGAACAAAGTTTGGACGGATGATTTTGTCGGGGAAGTTAGCATATATCTCATGACCAGGCCCTTCAATGTGCAGTGCAATTTTAGTGCCAGCTTTCAGTACATAAAACTTTGCAATTTCATTCCAAAAGCCAGTGCCAAAATAGGAGTCACTGTGTTTATCAATTCTTACAGTAGCAACGATTGTAAATCCATGGTTTGTGTGCAGTATGACATTCGTGGAGCCTTGATGTATGTGAAGGGAAAAATTGTGCACTACATAATCTGTTGCATAGCAAGGGATGTCCTGCAGAAAATGGTAGGATTGTTAAAGAAAATATGGTAACATGCAAATAAGGGTCCAAATTGAAAGAACTGTATAGCAGTTGAAATCGAAGGACAAAAGTCTATAATCAAACAGATAGGGTAAACATGATGTCATGGAAATATGAGAGTAATCGAAAGAACAATACATCATTAATTTGCCTAATATAGAAAGAAGAGGGGAAAAAATCCCCTTTGACGTATATGGTGCATGTGGCACCTTTTATCCAAATGTAGTAATATTCAGAATATGTTCTGGAAAGTAGGACATGCCAACCGATTCAGGGTGAGATTAAACATACCGCGCGCGTCCTCAAGTTAGCTGATACGATGACATGGAATCTCTAGTGGCGGTCGCCATGTCCTGAAGTGTCGGCGCACTGCACATTCTATGAATGAAAGAAAACCCTCAAAACAGCTCAAATAAAAATGAAGTCACGGCGATTTCCGCCGGTTTATTAAAGGAGGCAGATGAACTGGGATAAGAGATGAGATAATATCTCGTTAAATTAGTTACCTTGTCGTCCATGAGAAAGAACCCTCAGTACGGCAGATTCCCCAACTGAGCGGAGCTGGGTCGACCGCGAGCAGCGTCAAGAAAGTCGATGGCGATAGGCGGCGGCAAGCGGAAGTGGCGAAATGCGGTGGGCTTTGCCAACAACCTGGCGGCGGCAGGTGTCGAGCTAAGTGTTTACCACCGCGATAGGCGGTGCTATGGCATAGACGCGGAGGAGCTTGTGAAGGTGTGAATGGGGAACGTACCAGAGGGGCCGAGGGGGTGGCAGACGGGGTGAGGGTTTTTGTGACGTGGGGATGGTGAGGGTTTTCTTCTTTCTTTTTTGAATTGGGTGGTGAAGGTTTTCTATCCCCCAAAGAATTTTGGGGGCGACGGTTTGCTAGAGCAAATCGTGTGCGATTGACATAGCAGGCAAAATGAAAGTCATTGCACACAGTTCCAATTTTGGGAACCGTGTGTGATTGACGTACTACCAACGTCCTGGTTTATTGGTCCCCCATTGTAATTTTTACCAAAATTTTGTGAAGTATTTAACATTCTCGGACATAGATAATAAGCATACACGTACATAAGCATAGTTCAACCATAAATACATAGTTCAACCGTCATTAAGAATACTCAAGCGTACATAGTTCGATCCATCCCACATCTCATCTCACATGCGACCGACACGATCCTGAACTTCTCCAGGTACTTGGCGTACGCGTCGTGCGCCACCCTGCGAGAATACTTCTGCTTGAAGGAGCCAACGAACCATCCTCTTGCGTGCGCCAGAACACTTAGATACGCGTCATGAATCTTGTGGTGGAAAAATAGGCATCCATAGCCATCGTTCCAGGTCCTAATACGCCTGTTGTGCATTCCCGCATAAAGCTCCATCAGGATTCGCCTCTTGTACATCCTCTGGGCATCTTCATCCTCTCTGTCCACATCGTCAAACAGCACCTATACAAATAGTAAAACAAATTTTGCATCAAATCATTTATTACATGCCATGAAGTAGGATTAGGAATTTATGGCCATTTATTTATACATATCCAGAGATTATGGTTCGATTTTTAAGCACAGTCGTCTATGTACAGACCAATCTTGAAGAAAATAATGGCACAAACATAGGTAGGTCAGTCAAAATCAATTGTCAAGTCCTGGCTAGGAGTTATTGGCACGAACACTAACCCTAGTCAGATTACTAGCAGAAATCATTTGCACAGATGAAACAACAAATCACTTATCACCTGTAGCATTCAAACAATAAATACACTACACGGATCTAACGGAACTTACTCAGATTTCATGGATTGGGAGAACATAACCACATGATTTCTATTCCAAAAAGGAGGAGGAAGGAGTAACCAGAGAAACCCTATGATCTATTTAACACATAAATGGGTATAGATGACTAACCAGCTGTCCGTCGTCGTCGGACTCATCGCCGAAGTGGTCGTCGGAGTCGTCGCCGGAGTGGTCGTCAGATTCGTCGCCTGAGTGGTCTTCGGAGTCGGTGCGGAACTCCACCTCCGACTATGGAAGCTCGATGTCGTCGACGACATCAGGGTGCATTGATAACTCGCCGACGGTGAGGGCAACCTCTGTCTCCATCTCCACGCTGTGCTCCGGTGCTTTAGCAGCCGTGGCGTCGCCACTCCCTCAAATGGGGCGCTTCGGCGGCATCCTCATACACTGACGGCTTTGAGGACTAAGAGCAGTGTCGAGGATGCAAGCGAAGAGAGAGGATTGTGTGTGCGTAGCGAGGATGGGGGGTGCGGCCGCTCAGGCGCACCATTAATATGGAGTAGTGGGAGTTATGGGAGAGATGCGGGCGGCGGTCAAACTGATTGGTCGCCTCCCGGTGAGCCTGCGCACCGGACTGTTGGCATGCCTATCAAAGTTTCACACAGCTACTCACACGCCTCCCAATGACACTGCGCAGTGAACACGCATCCGTCAATTCACACACCTGCAGGCACACCTTCCTGTTTGCCTGCGCGGCGGACTTCTCGCATGCGTCCCGTGAACTCATGCCTGCTCATACGCAACACGGGTCGCACGGCGGCATGTATATTATTTTTCTATTTGGATGATTAATGTTGCCGCTTTATTGCTTAACCGAAGCATGGCACGTATCCATTGTTGGTCTAATGCTCACGGTTCGAATAAATAATCCGTTTGGGATATTGGTTCCCAATTATTAATAATCTCACGTCTGTAATTAGATAAAGATTACATCAAAACTGGTCTCAAATTTGACAAAAAAAGTACAATGCCACATTGTATTGGTGTCCATATGACAACACGATAAGTTTCATGAACTTCAAATAAGTTTTGGATGTATTAGTCTTTAAATATCAAGATTCTCAATGTTTGAAATTTGTTGCACGGGGAGTAAACATGCACCAAGTGAGACACATGTGTTTTTGCAATCCATTTAGGTGCACTATCACGTGTGCATGTAGCTTGAATTTGATTTTTCACATTATACCCATAGAAAATCAATCAATCAATGTACTAAAATGTCTAAATGATCTCTGTGATTTTTTCAAATTAAAATGTCCCTCCTCTAGTAACATGTATGTCCACCGCGGGATAATTAATTTAACATGCATCGTAGTTGGGGTGGATTCGCGGTGTGTGTGTGTGGGTGTGTGCGTCTGGGGGTGGCGGGTGGCTCGCATTACACTACGGGTTGTGAGCCACAGTGTGGGTTGGCCATTTTGTTAGGCAGGCTAGTGCCACATCAGAGTCGTGAAATCGTTATTTAAAACATTACACAACCCTTTCATACATAAATATTTTGCCACATGCAGTCGATGGTTGTCCTACACGACACTCGATATTCGCGTGTCACGCTTTCTGTGGGCCCGCGAAGTCATCATCCATCACTTTGACGAACAACCGGCAGTGAGGTTAATTTGACCAGCAAGGTAGAATATTTTTTGTTTGTGTTATGGTGGTATATAGTACGCGTCAAAGAGGTGGGAGGGGACTAGCATATATACTATACGTATGCGTCCATGAACAAGTACACCTCACTCAGTGTCGGGACTTTTTGGGTACTGAGGCACGTGCCACATCAAAATTGTGAAATTAGTTATTCAAATATCACACAACACCTTTTTGGGCCACATGCATATATATCCTAGCTAGGACACTCACGTGTGACGCTTCCATCTGTGGGCCCACGAGGCCATCGTCGATGCATGCATGCATGCACCACTTTAACCTACATCGGGAGAGGTTAATTAATTTCACCATTGATGAGGATTCTTTTGGGTGTACATATATTACTGTAGGAGCATATAGTATGCGATGAAGAGGGGGGAAGGGTACCATCATATCTAGTACGCTTGATATGAACCTCGCCCTGTGTGGGTGCATGGTTTACGGTTTTTGAGCCATGTGGCACATCAAAGTTGTGCATTTTGGGTATTCAACATATATATGTTTGTACCACATGCAAAGCGGTGGTGGTTGTCCTCTTGCACCCACTTAAGCGGTTATCAGCGATATGGATGCTTTCCATCTGTGGGCCAGCTTGGTCCATCACTTCTTTTTGCCTGACAACAAGAGAGGTTAATTTGACATAGGAGGGGATTATTATTTTTGCTCTGGGATGACATGCATGATACACTTTGAGCACACACACATGTATGTGTACGCATGAATCCCTCCCATCGAGTCGAAGTGGCTAGTACAAGGACACCATCATAAACCAATATCGCTCTGTGTGGGGAGCTAGTGTATGATTTTTGACACACGTGCCAGATCAATGTTGTGTATTCAAACATGCATGCACGCATCACCTCCATACATATGCATGTTGTGGTTGCCTTCGAACGATACACTCCCTCGCATGATTATTGGAGACAAGCCTATATATTCATGGGACTGCGTGGACATCCACGATCACCTTGACCAACAACAAGATAGGTTACCATGGCGGATTCTTCATTTGGTTCGTGTTATCGTAGTATAGGTCATCGTGAGATTCAGAGCTAATTAAGTTTGAGCGCATATACTATGCACGCATGCATGCATATATGAATCCTCGTCGTTGGCTTGAAGTGTGGTGTAACATACATATGCATCGTGAACCTAACCCTCACTCAGTGTGGGGATTTCTAGTTCGAAATCACAGTGCCACATCAAAGTTGTTCCATTGTTACTCAAAAACACACCTCTACATACATATGTTTGGGCCACACGCATGCAGTGGTTGTCTTTAGGGACTAGCTACTTGTCTGATTATTGGCGAGCTAGGCCATCTTTGTGGTCGCATGGACGACCATCACTTTTACCAAAAAAAAGAGAGAGGTGGTATGACCAAGGTGGAATATTCTTTGTCCAGTTTACGATCCATCTTGGTGAGATATATGCCTCTCTG
>NC_041386.1:406520205-406559924 GCF_002162155.2 Triticum dicoccoides
GGGGGGGGGGCATGCATTCATATACTACTAGGAAAACGCTTATACATAGTAGCATAGTAGTAGCGCTGGAAAGAAGTAAACGCTGCTAATATTTAGCAGTAGCCCTTTTCCTGGAAAGTGCTACTAGTAACTCCATAGTAGTAGCACTGTGAAGCAGAAATGCGCTACTACTATGTGAGACCAGACGAGGCCACCGACTTTTTTTGTACTTGTAGTGGTGTACATTAAAAAGCGCTACTACTAACAGTTTAGTAGCAGCGCTATGTTTTTATGCGCCGCTACTGCTAGTAGGCCCCACTTAGTAGTAGCGCTTTTCTTGGAAAGTGCTACTACTAAGTCCGATAGCAGCAACGCTTTTCGCAAAGTAGCGCTTTGCGGCCAGTGCCACCTTTTCCACCCCCTTCCCCTCCTCTCCCCCACTTTGCCCTCTCCCCCCTCCTTTCCCCTCTCACCTCTCCACTCTAGCTCCACCATTGTTTCTCTTCTTCTCTCTTACTCCTACCTCTCTTCTCTCCTCATTAATGGCACCCTCCTCCATAAATGGCCTCTCTGTTTCTCCTACACCTCTCTTCTCTCCCCCTTTAATGCCCCCATCCACCATAACCCCTCTCCATTAGTTAGCCATCTAGATTCACCTCTCCTCCCCAACAACTAGATCTAGCTAGCTATTTAGCCAACCACATGTGCTCTATCGATCTTTCTGTCATCATCTAATTAACCGTGTGCTCTCGGCCTCTCTCGGGAGATTTATATAGGTGAGGAAAAAGTTGTTCATTTCAAGAATGGGAATATGTGTGTGAATGAAAATATGTGTGTTTGGGATATATATATATATATATGTATATATATGGAGAGATTTGTGCTAGTGACATGCCCTCGAGTTGCTTATGTTTTGCCGAAATGTCGATTTATTTCCATATCGGTGAATTTCGAGCAAACTCATATGTCCTATTTTAGGCAAGGTCATGCCAAAATTATATATATATATATATATATATATATATATATATATATATGACTTTGAAGAATGCATTATTTATTTCATAACCATTTTGCTTGTTATACCGTGCAGTCGGTCATGAAGGTGAGTGGATGGAAGGTGGAGCGGTACATGCAATCCGCGGTGATGGACATGTATGAAAATAATCGGACTAGGATTAGATGTCCATGTGCAAGATGCAAGGAAGGAGTCCTTTCAGACTCTTTTGATCATGGCACTTTGAAGGCGCACCTGCTGATGAATGTTTTCATGGATGGCTATACTCAGTGGATAAGTGAAGAAGATGATGATGAGGAGGACATCCACATGGCAGGGAATAACAACATGGGGCTAGACGAAGAGATGACCGATCGACAAGAAGACGATGGCGCCGGACATGTCGGCGGGGAAGAGTCCGGAAATGACCATGGAGGCAGAGAAGATTCCGGACACGGCGAAGAAGAGTCCGGACAAGGCGGAGAAGAGGCGGCGGTCACGCCGCAGTCTTCGATGCTACTAAGTGCAGTCGTGCAGGACCCTCATGTTCGAGACCTCCTTCGCAAGAGTACGACTAGCGAGAGAGTTGCTTCCAGAGAGGAGGCCAAGCTGGCGCAACTTGAAGTAGACTCATGGACTCCATTGTATAACAGTTGTGATCCCGAGGTGACCAGCTTGAATTTCACACTCGAACTTCTAAAGGCGAAGGCCAAAAACAAATGGACAGACAAAAGCCTTGATGAGCATTTGAAGTTTCTACATAATAAAGTTCTTCCCACGGGGAACCTGTGTCCTACTAGTGTCAAGGAGGCCAAGAAAATCGTTTGCCCTTTTGATTTGCCGCACATTAGGTACCACGCATGCATCAGCGATTGCATCATTAATCGGGGGGAGCACGCGGGAAAAACCAGTTGTCTAGTGTGCAATGCTTGTCGATACAAGAAGGCAAGAAAGAAAGCTCCTCAGAAAGTTGTATGGTACTTTCCGATCACTCCCCGTCTGCAGCGGTATATCGTAGATCCTAAGGAAGCAAAGCTCATGCACTGGCACGCGGAGAGGAAGAAGCCCGATGATGGAGATGATCCGACACTGAGACACCTTATAGATGGTAGCCAGTGGAGAGCATTCAATGCCGTATATGGATTTGTTGCAGAAGATCGAAGGAACATCGTGCTTGGTGCAAGTACCGCTGGCGTGAATCTGTTTGGAAACCATAACACCAACCAAGCACATGGCCCGTGTTTGTATGGATGTACAACCTCCCCCCATGGAAGTGCATGAAGACAAAGTACATACACATGAGCATGCTGATTCAAGGGCCGAAACAACTGGGAAATAGTATTAACATGTATATGCGGCTTCTGCAAGAGGAGCTAGACACGTTATGGAAAACACCGGCAAGGACATGGGACGCCAGCAAAGGATAATATTTCCATATGAGAGCCGCGCTGATGACGACGGTGCACGACTATCTCGGTTATGGGTACACCTCAGGCCAGGTGTGCCACGGATACTGCGGATGCACGAGGTGCATGGATGATCCAATGTCTCAGCAGCTTACGTCAACGAAAGATGGCAGGTCCGGGAAAATCGTGTACATGGGGCATCGTAGATGGCTCGAGAAGGATGACCCGTGGAGAAAGCGTGGAGATCTATGCAATGGGTTGGCTGAGCTTCGAGGACCTCCACATAAGAAGAGCGGCACCAAAATCGACGAGCTGTTGAGAAACTGGGAACAATGCCCCATGCCGAGAAAGATCAAAAAGGCGCGCGGAGCCGCTGCTGAAGGTATGGAAAACAAGGTCTGTTTTCTGGGACTTGGAGTACTGGCCCAATCATGACACACCTCATTGCCTTGATCCAATGGATATCACGAAGAATGTCCTCGAGAGCTTTCTTGGCACACTAATGAACATGCCAGAGAAGACCAAGGATGGGCTGAAGGCAAGGAAATAGTTGGAAGATTTGAAGATCAGGAAAGATCTCCACCGTAAAAAGTTGATGGAGGAGACGGATACGGACACAGAGGAGGAGGAAAGGGGTAGAAAAGTCAACAAGAAGGAGGACAATTATTGCCCCCCTTCTTGCTTCACCTTAAGTGCGAAGAAGATCGGTCAATTCATCAAGTGCCTTATGAGAATCAAAGTCAGTTCCGGTTACTGTGGGAATATAAGCAGATTTCTAGACCCCAAGAAGAAAAGGTTCAGCGGGATGAAGTCTCATGACAGTCACGTGATGATGACACAGATACTCCCAGTTGCCATAGGAGGGATAATGAAGAAGCACGTCCGTGACATGCTTACTGGTCTCTACAACTTCTTCGACGTTATATCTCGAAAGTCCATAAGTGTGAAGTAGCTCCGAAGGCTACATGAAGAGATCGTTGTCATACTATGTGAGCTTGAGATGTACTTCTCGCCCGCGTTCTTTAACGTCATGGTGCATCTGTGTGTCCACATCGTGGACGACATCATCGCCTCGGGCCGATATTCCTTCACAGCATGATGTCGTTAGAGAGGATGAATGGGGTCATCAAAGGATTCGTTCGTAACATGTCCCGTCCGAAAGGGAGCATTGTCTAGGGGTATCTGACGCATGAGTGTGTCTCCTTTTGTGAGAATTATCTAAGCGTCGGAGACCCTGTTGTTGGTTTGCCCGTCAAGAAGCACGATGGGAAGCTCAAAGGAGATGGTCACAACAACGGCCAGAGGGAATTGCATGTGGACTACTCGGATAGACGGAACGACTTTGACAGGGCTAACTTAGTACTGCTACAACACCTAGATGTGGTAGATGATTATGTGGCACAGCACAAAGAAACAATCGCAAAGAAGTATCGTGATAAGGGGATGCTCAAGACGGACGATGAAGTTACTGTAGAGCACAACACCACTTTCTTGCGCTGGTTTAAACAACAAGTTCTTGAAAATCCCTTGGAAGAGGGCAGTTCGGATGGATTTCTCGTACACACCATAGCACATGGCCCCACACCCAAGCTCGTGACCTATCAATCCTATGATATCAATGGGTACACGTTCTACACGGAGGCCAAAGACATAGACAGTGATTACCAGAACTCTGGGGTGATAATTCAATGCATGACTGACGCCAACGACACAACTGAGAGATTCTACGGAAGGGTCGAAGAGATCTAGGAGCTTGACTATGCTGGAATGCATGATGCGACGATGTTCCATGTCAGATGGGCCAAGGACGTCATAAGAGAAAACATGTATTTCACTACCATGTCTATACCCGACGTGAAGAGCACTCCCGTGAACATTAACGTCATCACCAAAAATGAGCCATGGGTACACGCTAAGAACATGACACAATGCTTCTTCATAACCGACCCGGCCAATCCCAGCCATGTTGTCATGAGGAGATCCAAAAGGAGCATCGTCGGAATGGATGGAGTAGCCAATGAGGAAGACAACGACCAATACGGCGACCCAATGAGGGAAGATGACGATGACGATGAAGCATACGTGAAAAGAAGAATCAATACTACTTTACCTAAGAAAGATGGTAATCCATGGCTCCGGAAAAGTCATGAGGAGGGGCTCAATTACTCGGCAACGAACAAGAAAGGGAAGAAGCTCAATGTGAAGCATTGTCGACGCAGCTGATCAGAAACCTACATATATATATATGTATCTATTTTGTGTCCGCACTTGAGTAACCGTTATGGTTCAACTAATATGCTACCACCACATGCATGGTTCCGGTGATATTCACGCAGTGCGGGAGAGGGAGACGCTGTCGTCGGGAGAAAAACAAAAAACAAAAACAAAAGGGAGAAAGCAGTACAAAAGAAATGAAAAGTAAACAAAAAACAAAAGGAAAATAAAAAATAAAAAACAAAAGGAAAACAATAAAATAAAACAAAACTAAAAATTAGAAAAGAAAAATAGCAGTAGCGCTTGTCTGTGGACAAGCGCTATAGCTAAGTATTGTTTACAAACTAGCGCTGCCGCTATAGCTAAGTGAACCCCCGCGCTGCGCGGGATCAAAATTTCACCAAGTCCTATTCCCCCCATCTCCACCTCGCCCATGTGCCCGCCGTCAACGCCCTCGCGACCTCGCCACCGTCGGTCGTCGCCCTGCGCCCTCCCTCAACCTCGTCGGCCCACGCCCTGTGCCCGCCCTCGACCTCGCCGGCATGTGCCCCTGCGCCTGCCCTAGACCTCGACGCCGCCGCCCTCTCCACTGCCCCGTAAGCCTCTGCCTCTACTCTCCCCTGCCCTCCTCTCTCTCTCTGTCTCTCTCTCTGCTCTCTCTCCGTAAGTTTTGGATGTATGAACCTTAGCTAGGAGATGTAGCAGAGAGAGAGAGCAATTTAGTTTAGGGCAATTTAGCAAATTTAGTTTAGTGCAATTTAGTTTAGGGAAAATTTAGTTTAGTGCAATTTAGTTTAGGGAAAATGAAAAACAGTAGCAAATTGGTTTTTGTAGGTATAAAAAATAGTAGCTCAAATTTATAAAAAAACAACAGCTAATTAGTTTTTGTAGGTATATAAATTAGCTATAGAAACAGTAGCAAAAAATATAAAAAAACTGTAGCTAGTTGCGGCAGTAGAAAATATAGCTAGGGCCATTTTTTTAGCAAATGAGCAAATTTAGCTAGGGAAAATTTGTTTAAGGCAGTAGCTAATGCAATAGCTAATTAATTAGGGTCGGTAGTAGAGAGAGAGAGATCATTTAGGAAAAACTATATCAAATAAAAACTAATGTAATAGCCTGTACAATGTTGTTGTTTTTAACACTTGGTTAATTTGCTAAGTCTTGGAAATCTGTCATATAATGTTGCCACGTTCTCTTGAGATAGCATCAAATATGTTATATGAACTTGTGCCAATTGTTGAAGAATATCCGAGTGTCCTATGTTTATCCAGAATGTTGATTCATTTCCGTACCGGCAAATTTCAGGCGCTCCATATGTCCACTTTTTAGGAAAGGTCATGCCAAAAATTTCCGTGATTTTCGGCATGACTTGTGCTAGAAACTAGGACATATGGAGTACACGGAATTTGCAGGAAGGGGAATGAATCAACATTCCGACCAAACATAGGCCCCTTTTTTCTTTTCATTATATCTTCTATTTACAATTGTTTAATAGGAAACATGTCTACCGACGGCGAAGTCGCGGGTGGTTCTGCTCGCCTTGGAGAGCCCATCGAGGCAGCAAATCACTATTTCAATTACCTGGACGAACACCAGATGGGGTTTCATGGTTGCGGCAGTGGCACCAACCCCGACACTGGCATCGACAATGACACCACCCCCTAGACCGGCAACCATGCTGTCGTAGTCGGTAAAGCACTGAAGAAGAAGAGGACACGAAGACGAAACGAGATTGACATCGGACAAATTGTGGTCACGGAGATGCACCCCAAGAAGTTAGAGCCAATGGCGCCGGAGGAAGCACGAAAGTCCTGGGTTAATCAACTTGGATGCATCCTCAGGGAAACCGCCAACATCAACGACGAGAGGTTGAGGCTCATACCACATATGGAGAACATGCCCCTAAAGAATTTACACAATAGGTTCTTGTTCCATGGCTGCAATGAAAAAGAATATGAAGATCCATGGAAAGACATCTCCATGACAAAGATAAACGACAATGCGATGGTGACGTTTACCAATGACTTGTCCAACTGGAAAGTTCAGGTGAAAAAAGTGATTGCGAAGAATGAACCGTGGTCCAAGATTCAGGCCGACAATCCGTCAATAACGAAAGAGGACTTTGCAAAATTCAAGGAGAATTGTGCTAAAGAAACTGTCAAGGAAAATTCGGAGAAAATGAAGGCACTCCAGGCCAGGAACACGCCTCCCCACCTGTAACGCCCCGGATTCAACTTTCCACATTTGTAACTCTTACTCTTTCCTTTTCCAGAGATGCGATATGAGGTTCCCTTTGTGGTTGGGTTTTGTCTTTGTTTTGCTTTTGTTCATGTCATGCATTTCATATCATGTCATCATGTGCATCTCATCTGCATACGTGTTCGTCTCATGCATCCGAGCATTTTCCCCGTTGTCCGTTTTGCAATCTGACACTCCTACGTCCTCCGGCGCCCCCTTTTGTCTCTTTTCGTGTGCGGGTGTCAAACTTTCTCAGAATGGACCGAGATTTGCCAAGTGCCCTTGGTACCCCACCGGTAGACAGCCGGTCAAATTTCGTGCCATTTGGAGTTCGTTTCATACTCCAACGGTTAACCGGGGAACCGTACAGGACTTGTGTGTGTTGCAGCCCAACACCCCTCCAAAACGGCCCAATAACCCATCCAAACCCCTCCCATGTCCTCCATCATCGGATCACGATCATGTGGTCGCAAACTGCACTCCATTTGGACATTCGTACCTCCCTTTACCTATAAATATGTGATCCCCTCCGAATTTTCGCGCAGTCCAAACCCTAGATCTCTCCTCCACCATGCCACTGGACATGTCCGTCCACTGTCGGACGCGTCCACCGCCGCCGGCCACCTCGCCCCAACCAATCCCAAGCTGCCACATCACCCTGCCGCCGCTCTCCTCCAACCGCACGCCACCACCTATCCCTCTCTCTCCTCCCACCGCGCCGCGGCCCGCCGCAGCCCACGGCCGGCCCGCCCTGGGTCACCGTCCGCCGCGGCACGCCGCCGCCACCGCATGGAGCTCTCCCGCACACGTCACCTGAGGCCGCCCCGCCGCCGCATCATCGCCGCCTCGACTCCGGTGCCGCCCCTCCGTCGAGATCAACGACCCTGCGTCCGGATCCGGCGTTTCCCCAACTCCGGCGCCATCTCCCTCTCCTTTGGTGACCTTCCGATGAACCTCGTACAGTGTGCCCCTAAACCCTAGATTCGTTTAGGGAGGTACATTTTTCCTAAGTCTTTCCCTGCCACATTTTATGGCTCTGTTCAATGCATCATATCTCCATCACCGTAGCTCCGTTTCATGCGCATGATATATCAAAATTTTCATCATGATGTGCTCTTCATTTTGTTCAATTATGTCATGCTTGTTTGATTCCATATTGATGCAAGACTGCTATAAAATGTTAGATGCTGATTCTTAGTAGAGTATGAGCATTTGACATTTTTCCTACAATTATTGTGTGCTACATATTAGCATGAGCTCTACATGTGTTTTGGGCTATGCCATACCATCTTTACAGGGGTGTATGCCTTGTATTTTTGTGATCAATGTGGTGACTAGCACAAGCATGCAAAGTGGCTCTCGTGATATTGCTGATTTCAGGGACTTAGAATTTCACTAAGTCTTTGCTCTGCTGTTATTTTGTATGCCATGTATTCATGTTGCTACAGTGAGATCCATGCTTGTTTTGAGTTGTTTTAGTAAGGATGATTTGGAAATATGGTTGTGCTCAATCCATACATACCCCTGTTTGCAATTATGGGGTGTCGTAGTATGACTTAGTCTTGCTCTACCTTTGCTATAAAATGTTCCTGGCAGATTGTTTACGTGTTAATCAATTTTGCCAAGGTTGTTGTAGTTGATCCATGCATGCTATGAGCTTGTTCTTGCTTTGGTTAGCTTCATGGTCATATCTTCTTGTTGGTAGTATGCTTAGTTTGTCATGCAAGGCCTTGTGATGAGTGAATCGAGATCACAAAGAGGCCTTCATAACTCTGTTTATGCCATGCTCAGTTTTCTGCAAAGTTTGAATCTGTTAATGAAACTTGCTATGTTTACATGGGTGCCATCATATCTTATGTGCCTTTTTGGCTTATGGTCAGTAAGGGACTTTATTTTATGCTTTGAGTAGATTCATGCCATGCCTTGTATTTCTATGTTCTGTTACTATAGCATGTTGTTAGCTTGCTCTAAACATGTCTTCCTGATGTTAATTCCTGACATGTTATTTTCACAAAGTCTGTGATGCTGTTGTCTTTTGCACTTTTGCCATGCTTGTTTGGACCTGCTCTTGTGTGATTTAGCTGTAGCTCGGTGTTCATCTTTTGTCAAGCATCTTGAGTAGATCACTGCCATGTGCTTTGTTGTTATGTTGGAGTGCAGTAGCTTAGTGTCTTGTTGCATTCTAGATGGCATCGTCTTGTTAATCGTAGAATCGTGCCATTCTTGCTTTGCTTGCCATTTGCAAACCGTGCATCTGATTCCAGTGATCTTTATATCGATTTCGACCGAAATCAACTCATCTTTCCAGCGTCACCCTTGGTTTGCCAAGTTGAGGCCTGGTTCAATCTTTCCCTTCCGGAGCATGCATATGCATTGCATATCACATCCCGCATATCATGCCATGTTTTGCATCATGTTGCTTGTGCTCTTGATTTGGGTAGAGCCGGGAGATGAGTATGTGATCGAGGAACCTGTTGAGTACGCTTACGAGGATCAAGCTTTCGCCAACTCGGAGAACTTTGCAGGCAAGATGACCATACCCTCGAAATCACTTCTATCTTTGCTTGCTAGTTGTTTTCTCTCTTGCTATGCCATGATACCTACCACTTGCTTTATCATTCCTCCCATATTGCCATGACAAGCCTCTAACCCACCTTTCCTAGCAAACCGTTGTTTGGCTATGTTACCTCTTTGCTCAGCCCCTTTTATAGCGTTGCTAGTTGCAGGTGGAGATGAAGTTTGTTCCATGTTGGAACATGGTTATTGTTGGGATATCATTATTATATCTTGTTTACTTTAATGCACCTATATACTTGGTAAAGGGTGGAAGGCTTGGCCTTATTCCTGGTGTTTTGTTCCACTCTTGCCGCCCTAGTTTCCGTCATACCGGTGTTATGTTCCTTGATTTTGCATTCCTTACGCGGTTGGTTGTTATGGGAACCCCTTGACAGTTCTCTTTGAATAAAACTCCTCTAGTAAGGCCCAACCTTGGTTTTACCATTTGCCTATCTACCACCATATACCTTCCCTTGGGTTCTGCAGACTCAAGGGTCATCTTTATTTTAAGCCCCCCGGGCTAGTGTTCCTCTGAGTGTTGGTCCAAACTAGAGTCCTTTGTAGCGCCACCTCGGGGAAACTTGAGGTATGGTTTTAGTTGTACGGAGCGCTCATCCGGTGTGCCCTAAGAACAAGATACGTGTGACTCCTATCGGGATTTGTCGGCACATCGGGCGGCTTTGCTGGTCTTGTATTACCATTGTCGAAATGTCTTGTGACCGGGATTCCGAGACGGATCGGGTCGTCCCGCTAGAAGGAATATCATTCTTTGACCATGAGAGCTTGTGATGGGCTAAGTTGGGACACCCCTGCAGGGTGTTGAACTTTCGAAAGTCATGCCCACGGTTATGGGTAGATGGGAATTTGTTAATGTCCAGTTGTAGAAAACTTGAAACTAAACTTAATTTAAATGAATCAACCGCGTGTGTAGCTGTGATGGTCTCTTTTCGGCGGGGTCCAGGAAGAGAACACGGTCTCGTGTTATGCTTGAACCTAAGTAGCTTCAAGATTACTTCTTGATCACTATTAGTTTCCCTACCGTGCTTTCCTTCTCTTCTCGCTCTAATTTGCGTAAGTTAGCCACCAGATATGCTAGTGCTTGCTGCAGCTCCACCTCACTACCCTTTCCTACCTTTAAGCTTAAATAGTCTTGATCACGAGGGTGTGATATTGCTGAGTCCCCGTGACTCACAGGTACTTCCAAACATATGCAGGTGCTGATGATGCCAGTGAAAGGGATGCTACCGAAGTCAAGTGGGAGTTCAATGAGGATTCCGGCCGTTACTACCTGTCTTTTCCAGATGATCGGTAGAGGAGCCCAGTTGGGGCGATCGGGGATCTACCATTTAGGGTTGTCTTTCTTTTATTTGGTTCCATAGTCGGACCTTGATTGTATTCTGGATGATGTATGATATATTCATGTATTGTGTGAAGTGGCGATTGTAAGCCAACTCTTTATCCCTTTCTTATTTAGTAAATGGGATGTGTAAAGATTACCCCTCTTGCGACATGCCTACCATGCGGTTATGCCTCTAATTCGTGCTTCGACACGTGGGAGATATAGCCACATTGTGGGTGTTACAAGTTGGTAATCAGATCCTTCCCCGACTTAGGAGCCCCCAGCTTGATCGAATCGCTGACGTTGTTGAGTCTATAAGAAAATGTTTTGAGTCTTATAGGATTATGTATATCGTAGAGTAGGATTCTTTTTACTCCTCAGTCCCTTTCGTCGCTCTGGTGAGGCGTCCTGACGTAGAGTTTTGACCATTCTCTTCTCAAATTTCACTAAAAAAATTTATGATCACGCGGGTATCTTGGAATCGTTTTGATGGTTTTGTGACGAGAACATTGTTCTTGGTGCCTCCTGACATTTAGGGATTGTGGCAGTGTCCTGGGGAGTTGAGCTCCGAGGTGTTGTTGTCACAATTTTATCGTTGCAGTTCTGGAATACCTGAGTTCGTCGACATCGAAAATCTCTTTTATGCAGTTGTTGGTGAGATAACCTCGATGCCACCCAGTACTGGGGTGGGACTTCGGGAGTATTGCCATAACTCATATAAAATATGCTTTTCGAAGGTTGAGGTAAATGATTTCCGAAGTTTTCTTGGTTATGTGTTGAAGGATGGATACAGCTGGATGTAGGAATTGCTAGTTTGGGTGAGATATTATGCTTCCCTTGTATCCCCAACACCTGATTGCATAACCAGAAAGTTTTGGGAGTTTATAAGTGGGAATTCAAGTATCACGTAGGAATTCTTTCCAATATACACATGATACGATATGGGATCTATCGTATGTTTGTTCTGGCTTATTCTGCAAGCCAATCCTTTGTTTTGAGTTGTGGTATTCGAGTTTCTTCGAAGTCAAATGTTGATTCCATGTCTCTTCTAAATGGTGATCTAATATTTATATGGGAATACTAATCCTTCTTGATCATCGAGGTTGTCATATCAATCCTTTTCAGCCGGCGTGTTTTCTCTCCAAGTGGATCCGATCATTTTCAGCATTCGCAAGATCACCTCTCAGTTTTCCCAACGTTGTTTGTTTCATCCGTCCCAAGTTGCCTTTGTTTTCCCACCCTCCCACCCTTTTCTTAAAGGATTCGGATTTCTTAATCAAGTATCCATCTTATTCATATGAAGTCTCTTCTTTCTTTCCTTTCAATGTTCTTATCCAGTGATTCTCAAGAAGATACTAACGGAGTTTCAAGTTATCATTCTTTGTTCTCTTATATTCTCCGGTGGATTCAACGCAATATTTCGGTGTTGACCATATCCTTTTTCTCGTTTCAAATGTTTTCTCATGCCGGTGCACCTCTTAATCATCCACTTCTCGCTATTCAATTGTTCCGAAGTGCCGAAGATATCTCAGGAGATTCGTGTTTTCATTCCTAAACCGTTCAAGCTATCTCAAGGTTGTTTTCTCTTTTGAGCCATTTAACTCAACCGGTGCAAATTCTCTTCAGAACCATTTCAACGTTGTAAATTTTGGAGCGGGCCCTAACCCACAGGTTTTCCCACGATCTTACCTCACTCTTCTATTTTACCGGAGCTATTCTCAAATTCTTTCAAAGTTTGACGTAAGAATGATTTGTCATCAGTCAAATGTCTTTCTCCAAGATCTTTCAAATTCTTTTCATCGTCGGTTCAACCTTTCTATTTTTTTAATCCCGGAGTGTCTCAACAATTCATGGTGGTGTTTCTCATCATCATTCTTGGTTTTGAAGACCGAAGAAGAGTTTTTTTCCTCCAAATCTTATCCGTTCTCTCAGATATGCGTAGTTCTAGCTTGATACCATCCTCTCATAATTACTTTCGATTGTGAGAGTTCTTTTCACCAACACAGAGCAATTCAAGAGCCAGATTTCAGCTCTCATTCTCCAAATCTTACCAGTGCATCGTTTAAGTATTCTCTAATCAACTCGTGATATATTCGTTCTCATGCATCAAATTCCCTCAAGCATCTTCATTCATTTGCTAATTCTTCCCGGTGTTTCTTAATCTATTCTTCGTTCATTTTCAATTCTTACGGTGGTTCATCCAAGAGTTCTCTTCCTTCGTTATCATACAGATTCATTCGTTCTTTCCCATCCTGACTGGTGATTCGCTGAAGACCTTCTTAAGTTCGCGCTATATCTATCTTAATCCTTTCTACGAGAATAAGTAGTATGCCAAATCCGTTGCTTGTCACCAATATAAAGTGGTGAAGGATACACATAATGTAATTCTTATTCTTGTTTCATCGAGTGAATTCAATTCCTTATTCCGGAGGTTCATCAAATTCTCGGTTTCTATTGGTTCATCTTTTCTTTTCCCGGAGTTACAAGCTCTCATCATCACGAAGATCCATCTAATCATTGCAAGGCTTCAATCTTATTCTTTGCATCCTTCACTTCCTTTTGATCATTATTTTATTACCGGAGTTCTTCATGGAGGCTACATAGTGGTTCGTCAAGGATTCTTTTTACTCTTAAATTGTTCTTCAAGATTTTTCTCGGAGTTAAGATCTGCCAAGCTATACTCAAAATTAAACATGGTGTTCAACACATGTCTTGTTTTGAGGAGTTCAAGCATTCTTCATCTTGCATTCCGAAGTTTAATTCTTTCATGTCTCATCTTTTGAGGTGGTGTTATGTCATTGGTGATAATTGTCCTTCGTGTTCATGATTGAAAAGTTGTCAGGAATGAGATATTTAAACCCATCATTTTGTTCCTTGGAGTTATCTTGGTATAGATTTCACCTAAAGCCTTCCCTAAGGAATGGTGCTATTGTGGTGCTTCTCAATGACTCAAGCTTGCTCTTTATCCTCTTGGTGGAACAAGTTTTCATCTCTTCGTTGATCTCAAGCAATCAGTTGTTTTTTCGTTAGTGGCAGAAGTTCACCCTAGGTTTTGAGATGTCTCAATAAGTCCACGAGGATCATATCTTTTTGTTGTTGTTTTTCCAACAACTCCGCTCTAACCTTCTTGCAAGGATGATTTACAAATTAAATTGTCGTACAAGTTGCCATTCCTTCTCCATTCTCTTATTTCGACGATCTAGCTTCTATTCGTTCGTTCCGGAGGCATTGTGATGTTGCTCTCTTTGACCAATCATCTTGTTTTTTCCCAAGATCATGTTCTTTCCTTTGCTTATCCATTTAACTGAAGTGTTGTGCCCTTTGCTCAAGTTCTTTTCGCCTTATCAAGTCTGAGATTTCTTTTCAATCAGAGTGTTGTCCAAATTTGTTCTTCCTTGTTCCTCTTTCCTAACGGAGTGTTTTTAACTTCGATCATCCCCGTTGTATTCTTTCTTTCAATTTGTTCAACTTATCAAGGTTCCTTGGTTTTACCCGTTTGTCAAAGAAGAAACTTAGTTTTACCTCTTCTCTTCCTCTTCCGTTTCCTCCGGTGCCATGCTAGATATCGGGACGAGATCCTCTCGTAGTGGTGGAGTGTTGTAACGCACCGCAGACAACTTTCCATATTTGTAACTCTGACTCTTGCCTTTTCCGGAGATGCGATATGAGTTTTTACCTTCGTGGTTGGGTTTTGTCTTTGTTTTGCTTTTGTTCATGTCATGCATTTCATATCATGTCATCATGTGCATCTCATCTGCATACGTGTTCGTCTCATGCATCCGAGCATTTCCCCGTTGTCCGTTTTGCAATCCGACACTCCTACATCCTCCAGCGCCCCCTTTTGTATCTTTTCGTGTGCGGGTGTCAAATGTTCTCGGAATGGACTAAGATTTGCCAAGTGGCCTTGGTACCCCACCGGTAGACCGCCTGTCAAATTTCGTGCCATTTGGAGTTCGTTTGATACTCCAACGGTTAACCAGGGAACCGCAAAGTCCTCGTGTGTGTTGCAGCCCAACACCCCTCCAAAACGGCCCATAACCCATCCAAACCCCTCCCATGTCCTCCATCGTCGGATCACGATCGCGTGGTCGAAAACTACACTCCATTTGGACATTCCTACCTCCCTCTACCTATAAATGTGTGATCCCTCCGAATTTTCGCGCAGTCCAAACCCTAGATTTCTCCTCCACCGCGCCACTGGACATGTCCATCCGCCGTCGGACGCGTCCACCGCCACCGGCCACCTCGCCCCAACCAATCCAAAGACACCACGTCACCCCGCCGCCGCTCTGTAGGATCTAGAAGTAGATGTGTCTAGAGGGGGGTGATTAGACACTTAGTGTTAAAGTTGCAATTTTTAGGCCTTTTTGGTTTGAGTGGAGTTTTAGGCACAATTTCAACATACACAATACATATCAAGCAAGCATGCAAAGAGTATATGAGCAGCGGAATGTAAAGCATGCAACTTGCAAGAATGTAAGGAGAAGGGTTTGGAGAATTCAAACGCAATTGGAGACACGGATGTTTTTCCCGTGGTTCGGATAGGTGGTGCTATCCTACATCCACGTTGATGGAGACTTCAACCCACGAAGGGTAACGGTTGCGCGAGTCCACGACGGGCTCCACCCACTAAGGGTAATGGTTGCGCGAGTCCACGGAGGGCTCCACCCACGAAGGGTCCACGAAGAAGCAACCACCCACGAAGGGTCCACGAAGAAGCAACCTTGTCTATCCCACCATGGCCATCGCCCATGAAGGACTTGCCTCACTAGCGGTAGATCTTCACGAAGTAGGCAATCTCCTTGCCCTTAAAAACTCCTTGGTTCAACTCCACAATCTTGTCGGAGGCTCCCAAGTAACACCTAGCCAATCTAGGAGACACCACTCTCCAAGAAGTAACAAATGGTGTGTAGGTAATGAACTCCTTGCTCTTGTGCTTCAAATGATAGTCTCCCCAACACTCAACTGTCTCTCATAGGATTTGGATCTGGTGGAAAGAATGTTTGAGTGGAAAGCAACTTGGGGAAAGCTAGAGATCAAGATTCATATGGTAGGAATGGAATATCTTGGCCTCAACACATGAGTAGGTAGTTCTCTCTCAGAAATAGGATGCTGGAAGTGTAGGCTTAGTCTGATGGCTCTCTCCACGAATGAAGAGGAGGTGGAGGGGTATATATAGCCTCCACACAAAATCCAACCGTTACACACAGTTTTCCAATCTCGGTGGGACCGAATCAACAAACTCGGTCGGACCGAAAAGTTAAACCTAGTGACTGTTAGAGATTTTCGGTGGGACTGACATGCAACTCGGTAGGACCGATATGATTAGGTTTTGGGCATAACGTAATCTCGGTGAGACCGATTACACAAACTCGGTGAGACCGAGTTTGGTAATAAGCTACCCAGAGAGTTGGTCAGGCAAACTCGGTGGGACCGATTTGCTCTTTCGGTGAGACCGAAAAGTTACAAAAGGGAAACAAAGAGTTTACATTGCAATCTCGGTGGGACCGATTCGCTCTTTCGGTGAGACCGAAAAGTGACGAAAGGGAAACAGAGAGTTTGCAATCCCATCTCGGTGAGACTGAGATCCCTATCGGTAGAACCGAATTGCTAGGGTTTGGCAATGGCTTATGACAAGTGAAACTCGGTGGCGCCGGATAGAAAGAATCGGTATGACCGAGTTTGGCTTAGGGTTTAGGTCATTTGTGGAAGTGGGAAAGTAGCTGAGGATTTTGGAGCATATCATTAAGCACTTGAGCAAGAGACTCATTAAGCAACACCTCATCCCTCCTTGATAGTATTGGCTTTTCCTATGGACTCAATGTGATCTTGGATCACTAAAACATAAAATGAAGAGTCTTGAGCTTTGAGCTTTAGCCAATCCTTTGTCCTTAGCATCTTGAAGGAGGTCCCACAACCTTTAGTCCATGCCACTCCATTGTTGAACTTATCTGAAACATACTAGATAGAAACATTAGTCCAACAAGAGATATGTTGTCATCAATTACCAAAACCATCTAGGGAGCACTTGTGCTTTCAATCTCCCCCTTTTTGGTAATTGATGGCAACATACATCAAAGATTTAGATAAAGATATAAAGAACAGCAAGTAAAGATTTGGAAGGACATGTAACAAGCATAGGTTCCCCTTACATGTATGCAATCATATGAATATAAAATATAGAAGCATGTGAGAGCATAATCATGACAGAGTAGGCAAAGTGTTACATGTATCTTGGCCATATGCATCAGGGTAAAAGATTATCAAGGAAAATACCTTCATGCTCATGAGTCCTTCTTGCAAACAGTATGTACATAAGCAAGAACTCCTCATACTCATGATTTTGATGCATACACTTACCTTGTAGTCTTTGAGTTGGCTTAGGATAGAATGAACCTGCACAAACAAAGTTAGATAACACAGGTACATCCACTAGCCAGAGCAAACAAAAGAAACCACAAGAATACCAAGACTGGGATGACATGTAGAGAGTAAGTACTAGGTACTATATTGAATTCAACATGTCCCTAAGAGTAAAGATATGCAATGAATTTGACTGATTTCTTTCCCTTAGGTGTCTTGCTCCCCCTGAATCTTACATGGGATATTGGGAGAAGATAGGGAACAGAAAATCAGAGCTGAAAGATACAAATGAACATGTCTTTCCCCCTAAAAGGACATGTGACATCTCTCCTCTTGAACATCAAGCATCTGGGATCCTTGAGTATGGGATCCTTGAGTATTTTTTCTCCCCCTGGAAATCTCTCTCTCCCCCTTAATACTTTCTCTGGGATCCTTGAGACTTTTTCTCTCCCTTGATGTGATCTCTCTCTCCTACAAGCTTTGATGTGATCTCTCTCTCCCCCTTTGACATCAATTTCCAAGAAGGGCTTTCTGGAATCCGTCGTATAGGTTTGGTCCTTGAGACTCAGCACAAAGCAAAGGATAAAACTGTGATGCTTGTAGAGGACAAGATTCATTGAGTAGAGCTGGAGTAGAAGAAATATAGAACAAGTGGCAAACTGTTTTTCCGGTTGCGAAGTCGGTGGCACCGAGTGGAATGTTTCGGTGGTACCGAAAGGATTCGGTTGGACCGAAAATTACAAGTCGGTGAAACCGAGTTTACACAGAGAAAAACACTTGTCACCTCAGCTCACTAGACATATAGGATCTCACAAAGATTTGGAATGAATTACCTGAAGGATTTGCAAGGAATTGAATGCAGAAAATGCAGAACAAAAACAAAGAGAAAAGAGAAGAAACTGAAAGATCTAGATGAAGTTTTATTTTTATTTTTAAAAAGAGAAAGAAAATAAACATGCATGAGACAAATGCAATAACACAGAAAAGAACACAAGAGAACTTCATCTAGAGTTGGGCGGTGACATAGTCACCTATATTAGAGTATATTGACTTAGGAGTCAAGTGAGAACACTTGATCATAGGTCATACTCATCGTTTAAGCTCAAAATGGGGTTACCATTTTTCGTTTAAGCATCTTGATGTATTCACATCCTGTTGAGTTGCTTTGAGTCATGTCTTGGAGTAAAGCTTCTCTAAGATGGAATAACATACCTTGGGTGGTGGTGTGGTTCTTGCTCATGTAGTTGAACTTGTGTGGGTGCTCAAGGTTGATGTAGCTCATCAAGAGTTGGGAGCACCACTTGGAGTTTGAGTTCATCTACCTACATGGGTTAGTTCTTGCAAGGAAGAGCACTTGTGTATCCAAAAATGACAATCATGAAGCTCAACATAGAATTTGTCAAAGGATATGTTTGAATGGTTTTGTGCTTCCTTGTCTTCAACCACCATTGTGTAGAGTCTTGGTGATGTAGAGATTGCTCAAGATGTGAGTGAGTCGCAATCTCATGGAATTAGATTCAACCAAGCACCTACATGGGTTAGACAACATGCAAGGTGCAAATATATCCAAGACATAAGAAAGTTATCATAAGAGATATATCATGGATTAGTCATAAGCTCATGTCTTGCATGTATCCAATGGAGTTTCTACTCCAAGTTCGAAGCATCAATGATGTTCAATTCTCCTCTCAACCTACAAAACACTTTCTCATCAAGTGGTTTAGTAAATATATCCGCTAATTTCTTATCGGTGCGAACATGCTTAAGATCATTATCACCCTTAGCAACATGATCTCGAATGAAATGATGACGAACTTCAATATGCTTAGTTCGAGAATGTTGTACAGGATTATGACCAATTTTGATAGCACTTTCATTGTCACAAAGTAGTGGAACATGTTTCACATAGATCCCATAATCTTTAAGAGTTTGGGTCATCCAAAGTAATTGAGCACAACATGAACCAGCGGCAATGTATTCCGCTTCGGCGGTGGATAAGGATACCGAGTTTTGTTTCTTGGAAGACCAAGAAACAAGAGATCTACCAAGAAATTGACAAGTACCCGAAGTGGACTTTCTATCAACCTTGTCTCCGGCATAATCCGAGTCGGAATAGCCAACGAGATCAAAAGAAGATCTCTTAGGATACCAAATGCCAAAGTTTGGTGTATGGATTAAGTATCTCACTATCCTTTTCACAGCCTTAAGATGACATTCTTTAGGAGCAGCTTGATATCGTGCACACATGCACACACTTAGCATAATATCGGGACGAGAAGCACATAGGTATAACAATGAACCAATCATAGAGCGATAAACCTTTTGATCAACCGGTTCACCATCTTTGGTCAAATCATTATGTCCACTAGTAGGCATGGGTGTAGACATACCTTTGCATTCTTGCATATTGAACTTCTTGACTATGTCCTTGGTGTACTTTGTTTGAGAGACAAATGTATCTTCCTTAGTTTGCTTGATTTGCAAACCAAGAAAGAATTTGAGTTCACTCATCATAGACATCTCAAACTTCTCCGACATTAGCTTTCCAAACTTTTCACTAAAGAGAGGGTTAGTTGAACCAAATATGATATCATCAACATAAATTTGGCATACAAATAGTTCTCCATTAACCCTTTTAGTAAAAAGAGTAGAATCAATTTTACCAATTTCAAAACCACTTGCAATAAGGAACTTGGTCAAGCATTTATACCATGCTCTAGGAGCTTGTTTAAGACCATAAAGAGCTTTGTGAAGTTTGTAAACATGATTAGGTTTCTTAGGATTGACAAAGCCGGGAGGTTGTTTGACATAGACTTCCTCCTCTATTTCACCATTTAGAAAAGCACTTTTAATGTCCATTTGGTACAAGGTGATGTTATGGTGATTAGCATAGGCAAGTAAGATGCGAATGGACTCAAGTATAGAAACGGGAGCATATGTATCACCATAGTCCATACCTTCGACTTGTGTGTACCCTTGGGCGACGAGATGTGCTTTGTTGCGAACCACTTGTCCATCTTCATCTTGCTTGTTGCGAAACACCCATTTTGTACCAATGATGTTGTGGTTGTTGTCGGGCTTCTCAACCAATGTCCAAACTTGGTTTCTCTCAAAGTTGTGTAGCTCTTCATGCATAGCGTTTATCCAAACCGGATCTTCCAATGCTTCTACAACCTTCAGAGGTTCAATGCTAGAGATAAATGAATAGTTTTCACAAAGTTAGCTAAACGAGTCTTTGAGCGAGTGATTCTCCCGGTTTGTATATCATTGAAGATTTGCTCGACGGGATGATCTTTGGCAATTCTTGCTCGAACTCGTGAGAGCTTTTGCTTGGGTCTTCATTGAACATCTTCTTCATCTTGTTCTTCTTCTTGGCCTGCTTCATTGTTGACGTTGTCGTTCTCTTGTTGTGGTGGAGAAGGAGGTTGTTGATGTTCGTCTTGATGCATTTCCTTGTCTTCTTCATCTTGGTGTGTCCCGCTTGTGGATGCTTCCGTATCGACTCTTGGTTCACCTTGTCGTGAAGTAGAAGCTTCCACTTGGACGGATGAAGTACTCTCCTTCACCTCCGTTGGACGAACTTTGCCAATGGACAAGTCTTGGATTGCTTCTGAAGGGTCTTTGTCTCCTACATCAATTGGCAATTGCTCTACTTGTGAGCCATTAGATTCATCAAACTTCACATCTACCGTCTCTTCAACTTTTCGGGTGAAATTGTTGTAGACACGGTAAGTGTGAGAGTTCGAGCCATAACCGAGTAGGAAACCTTCATGAGATTTAGGAGCAAACTTTGACCGACGATGCTTATCAAGAATGTAGCACTTTGAGCCGAATACTCTAAAGTATCCAACTTGGGGTTTGTTACCGGTGAGGAGCTCGTATGCCGTCTTGCCGAGTAGCTTGTGGAGATACAAGCGATTTGTTGCGTGACAAGCTATCTCAACCGCTTCTGCCCAAAAATGCTTCGGCGTCTTGTATTCATCAAGCATCGTTCTTGCCATTTCGATGAGCGTCCGGTTCTTCCTCTCAACAACTCCATTTTGTTGAGGTGTGTATGTAGCCGAGAACTCGTGTGAAATCCCTTCTTCATCAAGAAAGCTGTCCACATTTGCGTTCTTGAACTCAGTTCCGTTGTCACTCCGAACCTTCTTGATCTTCCCATCAAACTGATTTTGGGCCTTCCTAGCGAAGTTTTTGAAGATCTTCTGGACCAGCGACTTGTCATTAAGAAAGAACACCCACGTAAATCTTGAAAAATCATCAACTATAACTAGACCAAAAGAATTTCCACCGAGACTCTTGTAGGCGTTGGGACCAAAAAGATCCATATGAAGTAGCTCGAGTGGCCTCCTTGTGGTCATGATGTTCTTCACGGGATGCCTTCCTCCAACCTGTTTACCTGCTTGACAAGCACTGCAAAATCTGTCCTTATCAAATATGACATCGTTAACTCCAAGGATATGATTTCCTTTAATAAGCTTGTCAAGGTTTCTCATGCCAACGTGACCTAGTCGTCTATGCCACAACCAACCTTTTGAGGATTTAGCAATAAAGCAAGTTTTAGGTTGTGCCTTTTTTGAGAAATCGACAATGTAAAGATCACCTCTACGCATACCGGTAAAGACCATTTTATGATTGTCTCGACGAAATACTTGGCAATTTACCTCAGTAAATAGGACATTCAAACCGAAATCAGCAAGTCTAGATACTGAAAGTAAGTTGTAGCCAAGAGATTCAACGAGCATGACATTTTGAATGGAACTATCATGTGAGATGGCCACCTTACCAAGGCCAACCACTTTACCCTTTGAATTATCACCAAAGGTGACATATTTCCGAGGGCCGTCATTTTCAGCAAGCTCACGGAACATCTCTTCATTTCCAGTCATATGATCAGTACATCCACTATCAAGAACCCATTCCTTTCCTCCTGACGCATATCCCCGAAGATTTGCCATAAGACCAAAATGTCTCATTGCATCATCAAGATCGAAGTCACTATCATCATCATCATCATAGTATCCATGTTCATCATGATCTTGTGACTCATCATTTCCTAGAGAGGGTAATTCATTAGATAAATGGTCATCAAAGTGGTCACTTTTATGAATTCTTATAGCTTCGAATATAATATCACTAATGATTCCAACATCCCCTTTAGCATGCTTGAGATTGGTAAGCTCAAATAGACAATCACCAAACTTAGGATCACTAGAGTTCATCTTACTCAAGACAATAGATTTATGGAGAATTTCATCCAAATTTTTCAAGGAATGATTGGGAAATCGTTCCTCGAGAAATTTCCATATAGTATGGGCACAATTAAGAGTAGGCAAACTAGCAATCAAATTTTTAGGCAATCCTCTAATGATGAGCTCAATAGTTCTAAGATTGCGAATCATGTCAATATCTTCATCTAGTGTAGGATGCAAAGGATCAATATGAGGTGCACAAGGACTAGCAATATACTTGTTCAAATGATATTGATTGAAGATTACAAGCATCTCATTTTTCCACTCGAGAAAATACTCTCCATCAAGAATAGCCACTCTATGTCTAAGACTCCCTAAAGTAGACACATCCATCTTCCTCCAATGGTGATTAAACCAAGGCAATGGAGACCAAAGCTCTGATACCACTTGTAGGATCTAGAAGTAGATGTGTCTAGAGGGGGGGTGATTAGACACTTAGTGCTAAAGTTGCAATTTTTAGGCCTTTTTGGTTTGAGTGGAGTTTTAGGCACAATTTCAACATACACAATACATATCAAGCAAGCATGCAAAGAGTATATGAGCAGCGGAATGTAAAGCATGCAACTTGCAAGAATGTAAGGAGAAGGGTTTGGAGAATTCAAACGCAATTGGAGACACAGATGTTTTTCCTGTGGTTCGGATAGGTGGTGCTATCCTACACCCACGTTGATGGAGACTTCAACCCACGAGGGGTAACGGTTGCACGACTCCACGGAGGGCTCCACCCACGAAGGGTAATGGTTGCGCGAGTCCACGGAGGGCTCCACCCACGAAGGGTCCACGAAGAAGCAACCACCCACGAAGGGTCCACGAAGAAGCAACCTTGTCTATCCCACCATGGCCATCGCCCACGAAGAACTTGCCTCACTAGCGGTAGATCTTCACGAAGTAGGCGATCTGCTTTCCCTTACAAACTCCTTGGTTCAACTCCACAATCTTGTCGGAGGCTCCCAAGTAACACCTAGCCAATCTAGGAGACACCACTCTCCAAGAAGTAACAAATGGTGTGTAGGTAATGAACTCCTTGCTCTTGTGCTTCAAATGATAGTCTCCCCAACACTCAACTCTCTCTCATAGGATTTGGATCTGGTGGAAAGAAGGTTTGAGTGGAAAGCAACTTGGGGAAAGCTAGAGATCAAGATTCATATGGTAGGAATGGAATATCTTGGCCTCAACACATGAGTAGGTAGTTCTCTCTCAGAAATAGGATGCTGGAAGTGTAGGCTTAGTCTGATGGCTCTCTCCACGAATGAAGAGGAGGTGGAGGGGTATATATAGCCTCCACACAAAATCCAACCGTTACACACAGTTTTCCAATCTCGGTGGGACCGAATCAACAAACTCGGTCGGACCGAAAAGTTAAACCTAGTGACCGTTAGAGATTTTCGGTGGGACTGACATGCAACTCGGTAGGACCGATATGGTTAGGATTTGGGCATAACGTAATCTCGGTGAGACCGATTACACAAACTCGGTGAGACCAAGTTTGGTAATAAGCTAACCAGAGAGTTGGTCAGGCAAACTCGGTGGGACCGATTTGCTCTTTCGGTGAGACCGAAAAGTTAGAAAAGGGAAACAAAGAGTTTACATTGCAATCTCGGTGGGACCGATTCGCTCTTTCGGTGAGACTGAAAAGTTACGAAAGGGAAACCGAGAGTTTGCAATCCCATCTCGGTGAGACCGAGATCCCTATCGGTAGAACCGAATCGCTAGGGTTTGGCAGTGGCTTATGACAAGTGAAACTCGGTGGCGCCGGATAGAAAGAATCGGTATGACCGAGTTTGGCTTAGGGTTTAGGTCATTTGTGGAAGTGGGAAAGTAGCTGAGGATTTTGGAGCATATCATTAAGCACTTGAGCAAGAGACTCATTAAGCAACACCTCATCCCTCCTTGATAGTATTGGCTTTTCCTATGGACTCAATGTGATCTTGGATCACTAAAACATAAAATGAAGAGTCTTGAGCTTTGAGCTTTAGCCAATCCTTTGTCCTTAGCATCTTGAAGGAGTTCCCACAACCTTTAGTCCATGCCACTCCATTGTTGAACTTATCTGAAACATACTAGATAGAAACATTAGTCCAACAAGAGATATGTTGTCATCACTTACCAAAACCACCTAGGGAGCACTTGTGCTTTCACGCTCTCCTCCAACCGCACGCCGCGACCTATCCCTCTCTCTCCTGCCACCCCGCCGCGGCCCGCCGCAGCCCACGAACGGCCCACCCTGGGTCACACCGGGCCCGACCGCGCCTCGCCGCCTGCCCACGCCTTGCCGCCAATGCTGCCGAGCGCCGCCGCCCACTGGCGACCCGCGCCCCATCTCCGCCGCCACGCCTCTCCGCAGGCCGTTGCCTCCCGCAGTCGCCGGTCGCCGTCTGCCACGGCACGTCACCGCCGCCGGCCGGCGCTCTCCCGCGTGCGTCACCTGAGGCCGCCGCGCTACCGCATTGTCGCCGCCCCTCCGTCGAGATCCGACGACCCCACGCCCGGATCCGTCATTTCCCCCAACTCCGGCGCCGTCTCCCTCTCCTCCAGTGACCTTCCGGCGAACCTCGTACGACATGCTCCGAAACCCTAGATTCGTTTCAGGAGGTATATTTTTCCGAATTCTTTCCCTACCACATTTCATGGCTCTGTTCAATGCATCATATCTCAATCACCGTAGCTCCGTTTCATGCGCTTGATATATCAAAATGTTCATCGTGATGTGCTCTTCATTTTGCTCCATTATGTCATGCTTGTTTGAGTCCATCTTGATTCCCAAATCATTGATGCAAAACTTCTATAAAATGTTAGATGCTGATTCTTAGCAGAGTATGAGCATTTATCATTTTTGCTACAATTATTGTGTGCTGCATATGGGCATGATCTCTACATGTGTTTTGGGCTATGCCATGCCATCTTTACAGGGGTGTATGCCATGTATTTTTGTGATCAATGTGGTGACTAAGTCTTTTCTCTACTATTATTTTTATGCCATGTATTCATGTTGCTACAGTGAGATCCATGCTTGTTTTGAGTTGTTTCAGTAAGGATGATTTGGACATATGGTTGTGCTCTATCCATCCATGCCTCTGGTTGCTATTATGGGGTGCCTTAGCATGACTTAATCTTGCTCACCTTTGCTATAAAATGTTCCTGGCAGATTGTTTACGTGTTAATCAATTTTTCCAAGGTTGTTGTAGTTGATCCATGCATGCTATGAGCTTGTTATTGCTTCGGTTAGCTTCATGGTCATGTCTTCATGCTGGTAGTATGATTAGTTTGTCATGCAAGGCCTTGTGATGAGCGAATCAAGGTCGCCAAGAGGCCTTCATAACTCTGTTTATGCCATGCTCAGTTTTCTGCTAAGTTTTTATCTGTTAACGAAACTTGCTATGTTGACATGAGTGCCATCATATCTTCTGTGCCTTTTTGGGCTTATGGTCAGTAAGGGACTTTTGTTCTATGCTTTGAGTAGATTCGTGCCATGCCTTTTAGTGCTATGTTCTGTTCCTGTAGCATGTCGTTAGCTTGCTCTAAACATGTCTTCCTGATGTTAATTCCTGACATGTTATTTTCACTAAGTATGTGATGCTATTATCTTTTGCACTTTTGCCATGCTTGTTTCGACTTGCTCTTGTCTGATTAGCCATAGCTCAGTGTTCATATTTTGTCAAGCATCTTGAGTAGATCACTTCTATGTACTTTGTTGTTATGTTGGAGTGCAGTAGCTTAGTGTCTTGTTGCATTCTAAATGGCATCATGCTGTTAATCGCAGAATTGTGACATTCTTGTTTTGCTTGCCATTTCCAAACCGTGCATCCTATTCCAGTATCTTTATATCGATTTCGACCTAAATCAACTCATCTTTCGAGCAGCACACTTGGTTTGCCAAGTTGAGGCTTGCTTCAATCTTTCCCTTCCAGAGCACGCATATGCATTGCATATCACATCCCGCAGATCATGCCATGTTTATCATCATGTTGCTTGCGCATTGCATCATGGTTGATTGTTGTTTCTTTTTCTTGTGCTCCTGCTTTGGGTAGAGCCGGCAGACGAGTACGTGATCGAGGAACCCGTTGAGTACGCTTACGAGTATCAAGATTTCGCCAACTCGGAGAACTTTACAGGCAAGATGACCATACCCTCGAAATCACTTATATCTTTGCTTGCTAGTTGTTCGCTCTCTTGCTATGCCGCGATACCTACCACTTTCTTCATCATGCCTCCCATATTGCCATGACAAGCCTCTAACCCACCTTTCCTAGCAAACTGTTGTTTAGCTATGTTACCGCTTTGCTCAGCCCCTTTTATAGCGTTGCTAGTTGCAGGTGGAGATGAAGTTTGTTCCATGTTGGAACATGGTTATTGTTGGGATATCGTTATTATATCTTGTTTACTTTAATGCACCTATATACTTGGTAAAGGGTGGAAGGCTCGGCCTTATTCCTGGTGTTTTGTTCCACTCTTGCCGCCCTAGTTTCCGTCATATCGATGTTATGTACCTTGATTTTGCATTCCTTACGCGGTTGGGTGTTATGGGAACGCCTTGACAGTTAGCTTTGAATAAAACTCCTCCAGCAAGGCCCAACCTTGGTTTTACCATTTGCCTACCTACCACCATATACCTTCCCTTGGGTTCTGCAGACTCAAGGGTCATCTTTATTTTAAGCCCCCCCCGGGCCAGTCCTCCTCTCAGTGTTGGTGTGAACTAGAGTCCTTTCCAGCGCCACCTCGGGGAAACTCGAGGTTTGGTTTTAGTTGTACGGAGCGCTCATCCGGTGTGCCCTGAGAACAAGATATGTGCGACTCCTATCGGGATTTGTCGGCACATCGGGAGGCTTTGCTGGTCTTGTTTTACCATTGTCAAAATGTCTTGTAACCGGGATTCCGAGACTGATCGGGTCTTCCCGCTAGAAGGAATATCCTTCGTTGACCGTGAGAGCTTGTGATGGGCTAAGTTGGGACACCCCTGCAGGGTTTTGAACTTTCGAAAGTCGTGCCCGTGATTATGGGCAGATGGGAATTTGTTAATATCCGGTTGTAGAAAATTTGAAAATAAACATAATTAAAATGAATCACCCGCGTGTGTAGCCGTGATGGTCTCTTTTCGGTGGAGTCCGGGAAGAGAACACGGTCTCGTGTTATGCTTGAACGTAAGTAGCTTCAGGATCACTTCTTGATCACTATTAGTTTTCTCGGTCGTGCTTTGCTTCCCTTCTCGCTCTCATTTGCGTAAGTTAGCCACCAGATATGCTAGTGCTTGTTGCAGCTCCACCTCACTACCCTTTCCTACCTTTAGCTTAAATAGTCTTGATCGGAGGGTGTGAGATTGCTGAGTCCCCGTGACTCACATATACTTCCAAACAGATGCAGGTGACGATGATGCATGTGCAGGGTACACTACCAAACTCAAGTGGGAGTTTGATGAGGATTCGAGACGTTACTACGTGTCTTCTCCAGATGATCAGTAGAGGAGCCCAGTTGGGGTGATCGGGGATCTAGCATTTGGGGTTGTCTTTCTTTTATTTGGTTCCGTAGTCAGACTTCGATTGTATTCTGGATGATGTATGCTATATTCATGTATTGTGTGAAGTGGCGATTGTAAGCCAACTCTTTATCCCTTTCTTATTCAGTACATGGGATGTGTAAAGATTACCCCTCTTGCGACATGCCTACCATGCGGTTATGCCTCTAAGTCGTGCTCCGACACGTGGGAGATATAGCCGCATTGTTGGTGTTACACCACTGCCTCGGATGCCGTGGTTACGAGGGGAGGAGGGCCATATGGGCCAAGGAGGATGCCGAACGTGAAAGTCATGGAGTCTCAGACCCCTTGGTGGAGTTCACCGAGTCGCTGGAGCATGACTAGATCAGGGCCCGGTACAAGTGGGACAAAGAAAAAAAATCTCTTTTACACGGACCCGAACACGAGGGAGTTCATGAGACTTCTGGTAATTGTTATATTACCACTTTATCATATTATAGCTTCCAGTCAATTTGACTACAAGTTTTTTCACATTAGTAAACCATCCACGTTCCTTTTGCAGAAAGAGCAACACCAAAAGGCAGCCGAAAGTGACGAGTCGTCATAGTCGTCGGCGAGGCCCAAGTGGGACACCCCATTAAACCGGGCCTTGAACATACTGAAGAAGGTCCCGGTGGACAAGCTGCCATCATATGGATGTGTGCACGGCGTCGGAGATGGCGCCTCGTGGAAGACGTGCTCCCCGAGGAGCTAGAGGAAAGAAGGAAGAGACGCTCGGTCGTCACTCAGCAGAGCATCGACGAGAAGCTCAAGATTTCGGTCGATAAGACCAAAGCTGAGACCAAAGAAGAGTTGCTCGGGACCGTCTCTGCAGCGGTCACTGACGTGGTGGTAAGCTTGCTTCTGGCATGGTCGGAGGACTTTCCCTTTCTCAGCTTTGTCGGGAGCAATTCTGTGAACACCAGAGCACCAGCACTTGCTCAAGCAACTGCAAAAGGTCCCATCCTGTTCATAGCAACCCGACCTTCATTTCTTGCATGGTTGGTGGGACTTCATCGATGGCTGAGCTCGATGCCCTCACGGTAATTACGCGTCATACCCTTTTCACCAGCATGTCTATCGTCTTCCATTTCAGTTGCCTTTCGGATGTTTGACATCGTAGACATGTCTCCTTCGTAGGCCGGTGACACTCCGTGAACCCTACTCTACGACATCAAGGGCCAGAAGGTGGCCGTGGGAAAGGCAACGATCGTGAAGCCAAATGACCGCATGGTCCGCAACCAAGAGATGCCCGATGGCATCCTCAAGGTTAACGTGGCCAGTGTCTTAGTTGGCTTTGAGGATTTGCCTCCTTCGGTACTAGTCGATGACAACGACACCCCTAAGATGAATGGCGCATGCAAGACCTGGTTCTTGACTTGGACCAAGTCTCTTCTTCATCTTGAGGCTCCCAGTATCATGCTAACGCCACCTTCTCAAGAAGGTATAAACACCAACCCACCTACCACATTACCTGCACCTGTCGTGGCGAGTGATAGCGGACGACACGTGGGAGAGCCTCCATTAGTACCAGATGATGTAGGGCCAGTTGTTAAATAATCAAATGTTGATGATGACATGGAGGATGATGATGATGACCCAGAAAAGTATTTCAATACCGCCTATGATGATGGAGGATTGATGGCTCAGGACGGCGATGACTCAGGCTATGAGCGTGGAGACGATAACTTGACGCTTCCTAATTTGCCGGAGCCGGAACATCCTAAGACGAAATGCAAAAAGTCTCTCTTCAAGCGATCCTCGTAGGAGACGCCTCCAGATGCCTCCTGTACCCAGCAACCCCCCGAGGCCCGTCCACTCATTAGCCCGACGACACTGGGGTGGTGGTTAGGGAAGGTATGGTGGGCTCACTACCGCCACCCACCAAGAAGCAAAGGAGGAGACCGGACAAGAAAGGCCCTAAAGGAGCCAGAGCTCCTTCAAGCAGCCAGCCGCCTCTGGAGCCCCGGGTGGTAGACAGAATACTTGTCGAAGGTGCGCAACGCTTCCATGTTGCTGGCCAATCGGTCCTACATGTGAAAGCGCTAGATCACATACTGAACAATGATCTAAGGAGACTCCATGAAGATGTGCTGGATAGGGAGAAAAGCCTTCTGGTCGCGAAAAAACCAGGATACCCGCTTTATGCGGCTTAGGTGTCAGGTGGGAGGTTGTACGTCGAGAGATGGCCCGCGAATAAGTTCATCCTGCGATTTGACTACATCTACGACATGTTCCATATGACCAAGCAGGATTTCCAGTTCATCCGCATGTATGAGCTGTATCTGAACTACTTCATCAGGGTCGAGAACATCAAATATATCCGCGTCGCGGACCCGTTCTAAATGCACGGGAGCTTCTTGGCAGTTTGCAAAGAGCACTGTGACTATGCGAGCAAGTACCTCGGTGAATTGATGATCGCTAATAAGGACAAGGAAGTGATTCTCTTGCCTTATCATCCCACGTAAGTCATCTGCACATATCCTTTTGTAAGTGTTAATCATTCCATTGCAAGCATGGAGGCTAATTTGAGGTGTACTTAATTTGCACAGTGGGGGGGGGGGCGTCCTCATTGTTCTATCCTCGGAATACTCCCATGCAATATACTTGGACTCATCGAAGAACATCCGGGAAAAGGATTACAAACACATAAAGAGTGTTCTCGATAGTGCCCTGTTAACCTTCAGCCTATCTGGTGGATATATCAAGGTGAAAAAGTACAGGAATCACGGGCTGGCTTTCGGATAGACTGACTTCTGCTGCATCCAACAACCGCACACAAGTATGGCTGATGGATTCTACCTCATGCATCACCTGCTTGAGTGCAGAAGGGATAATCAACGCCTTCGCATGTCACCTACTACCAACAATGTCGATATTGTTAGCTGGGCCACTGTCGGCCTTCTGGGAACGGGGGTCCCCAGACTTGCCTGCCTGCGGCCTGCGACGTGGCTCAAAGGGGGGCCCAGCACGGCCCATCTTCACCAACACGAACCCAAGACCCTCGCGAGGGGCCAAGCCTCGCGGGGCGGACGACGCGAAGCTTCCTCAGGCACGGCCTCGTCAGGCTGGCTCACGAGGAGGCGGAGGGATCAAGGCGGGGTACCTCATGAGGTGCCCATGACGCAAGCCATGACAACTCAGGGCGCCAGGCGGGTGCCAGCCCGCGCAACGTCCGCCTTTCCTCTTTGGTGCAAAGGGGGCAAGCGCAGCCGCGGAGTACCGAGGCATCAGGCAAAGGTTGCAATTTCGGTGCAATGAGACCAAGACCAGGAGGACTACGAGATGGAGGTCACCGTGGAGCCCAAGACGGCGTCATCACCAGAGCTTTGCGCAGGCGAAGACTACTTTTGTCAGGATAGCTGATACTTGTTGTCCCCCTTCAAATTAGCCCGCCATTGTTGGCTCCCTTCCCGCTGAATATTTGGGAAGAGGACCAGGGCCTCTATAAATAGGACCAGCCACCCACATAGAGGGGAGGACGAAAAAGAGGTAGGAAGGAAGAGGCTCATTAGAAGGGTCGGTCGGTCAGTCCGAGCCGAGAGAGAGAGAGAGAGGTGGCTGAACTCCTCCCAGCAGTTCATCGCCTCAGCCAAGAACAGACCCTCGCAAGGCTGTTCTTCCTTGTATTGTTCATCATCATCAGCCCAAGAGGTAATCCACACACCACACACTGGAGTAGGGTATTACACCACAACGGTGGCCCGAACCAGTATAAACCCTGTGTCTCTTGTGTTGTTCTTTCCTTAGTTTAGATCTTAGCATGGCGGAGGGGTGCAGGTAGGTAGGAGGCGAAATCTCCGCGCGCACCCCAGTGTTCGAACCTCAAGGGTCTGCCGGAACCCGAAATCCGACATTTGGCGCGCCAGGTAGGGGTGCGCCGGAGTTCTTCTTCCACCGCCCCATTCTCCTCCGACCGTCACGCCCATGTCTGACGCTCGTCGTGTCCGCACCGATCGCCGGGGTGCACTCGCTTCCCGCGTCGCCCAAACGGCCCCTGTCAGCGGGCATCCACACCGTTCCCCGTCACCTGCCGTCAGCGCCGCCACCGGCCCGGCGGGGGACGAGCGGCAAGCATCGTCCCAGCATCCGTCCATGCGGCAAGACGGCGGCACCGCCACTCCCTCGCTCGCCCCAGCTGGATCTTCGTCCTGCGCGCTTCGCGCGCCCATGGAGGCTCGGGCTGCACTCATCGCGGCAAACGAGCTCCTGCGCTACCGTACCGTCGACGACGTCTACGAACAATGGCTCGACCGCGTCGCCGAGCTCGTCCGCGCTGTAGGGGGCTCTTCCGCGCCGTCCGTTCCGCTGCACCGCACCCCGCCCCGCGCGGGCGAAGAGGCTCCGGCGGCGCCCCGGCCGCCTCCTCCTCAAGAAGATGCCATGGCTCCAAGACGCATGGCCCCTGGGCGGAACCCGCTCCGTCAAATGCCAGCGCAGCAAGAACAGAGCTGCTATGAAGTCCCTCGCCCGCCAAAAGCTGCCCGGGCGCTCCCTGCTCCAGCACGACGCGACCATCCCCCTACTCCAGCGCGTGGGGGCATGCAAGACAAGGCTCTCCGTCACCTAAGGCCTCCCGTGGCCACAGCAGGCTGCCGCGCCTACACCACCAAACTACGCAGCGTCGCGTGGCCTGGCAAGTTCAAACCAGACCTGCCTCCTCGCTACGATGGCATGGCCGACCCTGCGGAGTTCCTCCAGCTCTACGAGCTGGGCATTGAAGCTGCCAACGGAGACGAGAAGGTCATGGCGAACTGGTTTCCCATGGCGCTCAAGGACGGGGCCCGCACCTGGCTCCTGAACCTGGCTCCAGGCACAATCTCACCTGGGAAGAGATGCGCACCTGCTTCATCGCCAACTTCCAAGGTACTCGCGACCGGTCACCCGCCGTGAGCGACATGCGCCGCATCAAGCAACAACCCGGGGAGACCCTATAGAAGTACATCCAGCGCTTCAACAATGCACGCCTCAAGATCCCCAAGGTGACTGAGGAGGCCATCATCTCAACTTTCTCCGACGGAGTGCGCGATGTCAAGATAAAGGAGGAGCTGGCGATGCATGAAGACCTGTGCACTTCCTTGGAGCTGTTCAACTTGGCAAACAAGTGCGCCAGGGCTGAGGAGGGGTGTCTCTCCCTCCTCGAGCTGCCTGCCGCAGACCCAGAAGAGAAGAAGCTCAAGGCCAAGGATATGAAGCGCAAGGGGGTTGCAGTGCGCGTGGCAGAACCAGACACCAAGCGGGGCAGAGATCAGCCCGAACCTCCCAAGGGCAGCCGGTACTGCGTGTACCACGACCTCCACACCCAAAACACCAACGAATGCCAAGAACCCCGAGCCGTGCGTGAAGGAAGGATCGGCCATCGCCCTGACCGCGGTGACCGGGGCTACAGTCGAGGCGGAGGAAGAAACGTAGGACGCTAGGAAGACTGTGGGTCGCGCCAAGGGTGGCACGACCAACCTCGCGAGGATCGCTGGCAAGAACCGCCTTGCGAGAGAGGATGGAGGGATCAGCCTCGCGAGGGAGACTGGAGGGATCAGCCTCGCGAGGATCGCCCGCTAGGCAACGCAGGCCTCCCACCGCTGCCGCCGCAGCCAAGGAGAAACGAGGACCGCGTGCGATTGCCTGCATCTTGGGCGGAGCACAAGCCCCAGCCTCTCAGCGCATCTTCAAGCAGTTCGCCCGCGAAGTGAACGCAGCACTCCCCAGACTCGAAGCCACACGCCCTCTCAGGTGGTCGGCGTGCGCCATCACGTTCAGCTCAGCAGATCAGCTCAAGTCTGCGGCAACAGCCGGAGTCCTCCCGATGCTTTGTTCCCCAATCATCAGCAACGTGGTGGTCACCAAGACCCTCATCGATGGTGGGGCAGGGCTCAATGTCCTGTCCGTGGAGACGTTCAACAACCTCCAAGTGCCCTACAGCCAGCTTCAGCCAACCAAGCCCTTCTCCGGCATCACTGACGGCTCCACAGTCCTGATTGGGCAGGTCCGCCTCCCTGTCACCTTCGGGGCACGCGACAACTACCGCACCGAGCTCATCGACTTCGACGTCGCTCACATTCGCCTGCCGTACAACGCAATCCTTGGATACCCAGCGCTGGCCAAGTTCATGGCCGTAACTCACCAAGGCTACAACGTCCTCAAGATGCCAGGAAGTAGCGGAGTCATCACGGTGCCCTCTGAAGAGAAGGACGCGGTGTGTTCCCTGGAACGATCCTTTCAGGCCGCATCACTGGAAGACCCGGATCACGGAAGCAGGAGGCTTCCCGAGACCACCCCCAAGAAGAAGAAGACATCGTCCGGCTCGACCACTCAGGAGGCAGGCCCCTCTGGGCCCGCACCTACCCAGGGGGAGCCTCCCTCCATTGCATAGGAAAGTGCGTCCGGCGCCTTCCTCAGGCAGGGCTCAGGGGCTCTCCCCTGGGGGACCACCGACCTAGCTGGGGTCACGAGGGAGGCGCTTGGGCACCGCATGGAGGCGTGTTTTGAAGCATGTTTCCCTCAAGAAGGAGCAAGGCAAGGAGATCCAGACCCACAGGAGTTCGTTAGCAAGGCCATTCAGGAGCTACAGGAGTCAAGAGTCATGAGAGGCGCCCACCGCCTACCAGCAGTGTCCCCCCATCCAGGCGAGGATGGTGGGCTGCGCGTCTGCATCGACATACCAGGGCTCAACCGAGTCGCCTCTCTAGAGAGCCTCTGGCCCTCGCGAGTGGGGCGCTGCGGAGGTCCACCCCACAGCTACGTTCGCATGCCTTACGGCTTGCCGAACGCGGCTGACGCGTACCAGCGCCTCATGAGGGGCATCACGGAGGCACGAGAGGCTAGGCGTTCCGCAGCCCTGGCAGAGATGGAGATGGTCCGCAAGGAGCCGCCAACGCCTCCGGAGCCTCCCGAGGCCCCTGGGCCTGGGGGCTCGTGAGGATCGGCTCCCGCAGCCCCCCGAGCCTGCTACACCAACACCCCTTCGTCCTCAACATCATCAGGTGACATCTTTCGAGTTTTACTTCCAGCTGGGAGCACCCCCAGGGCTGCATTATTCCCAGGCCGTGTGGGTCCATCCCTGCGGCGTGTATCCCTTTGTTCCATGTTGTTAGCTTACCTTGTTGGGGGCGCCCCTCAGGCTGCATGATCCCCAAGCCGCTCGGGCCAGGCCCAATGGCATGTATCCCGTTTGCGTTTATTTCCGATCATGCGTTAGGACCACCATGCTTGATTATTTGACGCCGGTCCACGGCACCTCTTCTCCTCCATGCCGACCACTTGCATGTTAAAGGGAGGACACCTGAGCATCGCGACTCAGGGCTCTTACTGGCTCTCCAGCCCTCACCCTCTGGCCTTGTCCATGGCATCGCGACCTGGCATACCAGCGACGGCTGAGACCAGCTCGAGGGCCGGGACCCGAGGACGTAGAGTGCCAACATCTAACCAAATTTGCAGGGACACATCACAAGATAAGGCCCAGTGCCAGGCGCAACCCGCCTAGAGGTAGGGTCCCGTGAGTCCCGCGCTGGCTCACGGGTGCCCAGATACACCTCGCCAGGTCCTACCGTGCCAGCCACATGTCAGGGCGGGGCTATACATGCCCCGGGGGCTCCTCCCGGAGGGGGCCCCCCTCCCACGTATCAGTGGAAGCACCATGCTCCGTGCTGGCTGACGACACTGCCGAGGAGCGGCTATGCCCGTACACATACGGTAGCACTATGCTCCGCGCTGGTGATAAACAACTGAGGGTGGCCCCCGGGCCGCATCAACCTCAGGGAGTCCAGAGCTCAGTGTCTAGCCTCATCGTAACACCTCCCCTCAGGAGTGCCGTGCGAGGGGGCTGGGCACGGGGGCTGCGCCTGGGTCACACCCAGACGCACGCTGCCCGGCCAGGTCCCCCCGGGCCTGGTTCATCGCACGTCTCTCCCCAAGCGGAGCCAAGGTACGAAGGCTGTTTGAGCGTCAAGGGGGACTCCTGAGAATCGCGACTCAGGAGCCTAACTGGTCACGTAGCCCCTCACTCCGTGGCCCCGTCCTGGTTTCCGGTCGGGACCATCGCTGGGTGAGGCACGCACGCGGCCGGGCTCTACAGACGTAGAACGATGGATCCACCCGCATCACACCTCCCTACTTGCTGTTCGTGCGCCAAGGGGGACGGCTGAGCATCGCGACTCAGGAGCCTAACTTGTCACGTAGCCCCTCACTCCTTGGTCCCGTCCTGGTTTCCGGTCGGGACTATTGCTGGGTGAGGTACGCGCGGGGCCGGGCTCTGCCGGCGTAGAACGTAAGCAAGTAGGAAGGAAAAGCGCTAATCTCAAGGAATTCAAAAGCAAATATTACAGTCCACACTGTTATTTCAATGCCAAACGCAAGTTTAAACACCTCCTCGAGGCAAGATACATGTGCAGGAATTAAAAGCGGGACAGGAGCCACGACGGAGTCACTTGGCCGCGGGGGAGCAGCGCGGAGCGGGTTCGCCTCACGGAGCAGCGGGGTCGGCAGCGCCTTGCTCCGGCTTCGTGCTGAAGGCCCGGAACTTCCCCAGCAGAGCCTCCGCGCGACCCTTCAGGGCCTCGGCAGCGGCAGCGGCACGCTCACTGCTCACTAGTTCCAGCAGGCTGTCGAGGTCGACACCGGGATCGCGAAGGTAGATGTGGGTGAGGACCCGTGTCAGTGCTGCAGAAGACAGGACACGTGCCTCGGCCTCGGCCGTGGGGCCAAGGCCAAGGGCGACATCTTCAAGAGCGTGAACCAGGAAGGGAAGCAGCTTGGCGGGGCTGTCCTCGGCGCCAACCAGTGGGCTCTCCAGGCCGCTGTCGTAAAGCATCCTCAACGAGGAGTGAGCCTTCGCCTCCAACTCCGTGAAGGCCGCGCGATCCTCGGCAGGAACTACGGCCTTGCCATCCAGCTCGGCCTTCCTCACCCCCAACTCCTACTCCAGCGCGCCTAGGCGGTCGCGGCGCTTCCTGAGCTTGGCCTCCTGGCCCTCGACGGCTGCCTCGTGAGCCTTCACGCCTTCTTCCTGCTCTTGGCGAAGGCGGACCTCTTCCATGAGCCGATCCCGCAGGCCTTGCAGCTCGTCCTCCAGCGCCTTGCAGCGACCGCAGACGTTGACCACCTCCCCCAAGGCTGCATCACGGGCAGCTTTCGCCTCCAGGACGGTCTGCTTCTCCTTGTCGCATGCCTTCGAGGCCTGGACCAGCGCCGCCCGAATCGAGGCGTCGGAGCGAACCCATCTAGAAGCCAGCTCCAAACGCCCGGCCACCAAGCGGGGGTCGGCGCCAAGAAGATCCTACCGCAGTCGGTCCAGCTCTGCAACAGCACGATCCAGAATGGCAGAAGGAGTCGGAGAGACAGCGGCCGGTGGAGTAGGAGGAGAAGGCGGTAGCGCAGCCGCAGCATCCTGACGTGGAGTCTGCCGCGCCCCGACAGCTGTAGTGGCGGCGGCGGGTAATAGCACCTCGGGAGCCACTTGGGCTGTGGGGGCTGAGCTCGCCCCAGCCGGCTCAGCCAGACCTCGCGAGGACGACCGGGCAGGAGAAGCCTGTGCGTCGCGGTCACCTTCCTTCGGCTTCTTTGCTGCGGGCGCCAACCTATCCAAAGATGCGGACATCAAGCATCAGAAGCAGAGCAAGAGATAAAGACAAGAATCGAATGCTTACGGGTCGTCGCCAGTGAGCTCAAGCGGCCTCCAGCCAAATTTGAAGCCTGAAAGCCGGCTGGAAGGGTCGACCTCGGGAAGCTTGGAGGCAGAAGGTGCGTCCGCGGTTCGCCCCGGGGCCGGGGGAGACCCGCGGGAGATCAGCCCGGTCCTTTCCTTCTTTGGGATCGAGGGCGAGCTCCCGTCGTCCTGCTCGTCGTCGTCTACATCGTCATCCTCGTCGTCATCATTCGGAGAAAGGCGAAGAACGCGGGACCTGCGCCGGGGGAGGGGAGCCCTCGACTCTCCGTCAGTCGCCTCGGAGTCATGCCCTTTTTTGCACTCCCCTCCCTCTTCCTCTTCGCTGGAGTCGCCGGAGGGCACATCCACCGGTTCCTCGGGAGCTTCCAGGGGCACTGGCCCATCCCCGTTGAAGACGGGCATGGACTTCTCCACTTGCTCCCAGTCGTTGTGGAGGAACAAGGGCGTAGGAGCGCCCTCCAGCCTCGCCACATTGCCCCCGACCAGAGATTGGAGAACCACAGCCAGGTCTCCGGCGGCCAAGGCCGCGGGGTTCAGATGGGGCCTCCACATTGGAAGCGAGTACTGCCGAAGCGGAGCCAGCCGGTGCTCCAGGAACTCCCTCAGCAGCGACGCGCTGGTCAGCTTCACCGCTGCCATGTCGGCCGGCCTCAGATCCGCGTCCATCTTCTCCAGCACCATCTTCGCGCGGGGATCCGTGAGCTCCACTCAACCCCAGCCGCTGGAGCTCGTGGGCTGCTCCGTGGGCAGGATCAGCCGAGGGTGGATGCGCCCAGCATCCACCAAGATCCACTTGCTCCTGAAGCCCTCAATCCTCTTCCTAGAGTTCGAGATGGCAATGGCGCCGCCGGACGCAACGAAGCTCGCGCACACGGAAGCAGTCCCGCGAGAGGTCCGGAGGTAGAAGTAGTGGCGCAGCAAGGCCACTGAGGGCTGCACCCCAACATGTGCTTCGCAATAATAAGCAAAGATTGCCAGGAGAAGGACGGAGTTGGGATGGAGATGCAGAGCCTGTAGCTTGTAATGGCAGAGGACAGAGAAGAAGAACTCGGAGAAGGGAGGCACCAGGCCAGCAACAATGGCACTTACGAAGAGCGGATAGAAGGTGCTCCTTTGACCCTTAGGGGTGGCGGAGCCGGCCTTGAACACCTTCTCCCCGTCGATGCCCCATGCCGTCGCCATCCGGCGCAACCAGGCAAGGCCCGCCTCCGACATGTTCGGCGAGTCCAGGGTAGACGAGTACCAAGCTGCGGCCGGGGGCTGACGAGGCGCCATGGCTCCCTAGGCCGCACGGTCAGAGCAGATCTGGAAATCTCAGAGGAAGGAAGGAGAGGCGCAAGAAAGGGGATCTGAGCAGCAACCGGAGAAAGCAAGAAGCAAGGCCTAGGCGGATGCCACTCCTTTATCAACTCGCGCGGTTACTGAGGTGCCCACGTCCAGTCAACCGCCATGCGGCGTCCAAGGCCGCAGGCTGTTAGGGCTCGCAGCGCTTCGCTCTTGCCCTTCCACCTCCCTGCACGGCCAAGTCCTGGCGCGCCTTGGGCCCGGGGGCTACTGTCGGCGTTCTGGGAACGGGGGTCCCTAGACTTGCCTGCCTGCGGCCTGCGGCGTGGCTCAAAGGGGGGCCCAGCACGGCCCATCTTCACCAACACAAACCCAAGACCCTCGCGAGGGGCCAAGCTTCGCGGGGCGGACGACGAGAAGTTTCCTCAGGCACGGCCTCGTCAGGCTGGCTCACGAGAAGGCGGAGGGATCAAGGCGGGGTACCTCACGAGGTGCCCATGACGCAAGCCATGACAACTCAGGGCACCAGGCGGGTGCCCGCCCGCGCAGCGTCCTCCTTTGCTCTTTGGTGCAAAGGGGGCAAGCGTAGGCGCGGAGTACCGAGGCATCAGGAAAAGGTTGCCATTTCGGTGCAACAAGACCAAGACCAGGAGGACTACGAGACAGAGGTCACCGTGGAGCCCAAGACGACGTCATCACCAGAGCTTTGCGGAGGCGAGGACTACTTGTGTCAGGATAGCTGATACTTGCTGTCCCCCTTCAAATTAGCCCGCCATTGTTGGCTCCCTTCCCGCTCAATATTTGGGGAGGGGACCAGGGCCTCTATAAATAGGACCAGCCACCCACATAGAGGGGAGGACGAAAAAGAGGTAGGAAGGAAGAGGCTCATTAGAAGGGTCGGTCGGTCAGTCGGAGCCG
>NC_041386.1:406560207-406593714 GCF_002162155.2 Triticum dicoccoides
ACTCCTCCCAGCAGTTCATCGCCTCAGCCAAGAACAGACCCTCGCGAGGCTGTTCTTCCTTGTATTGTTCATCATCAGCAGCCCAAGAGGCAATCCACACACCACACAATGGAGTAGGGTATTACACCACAACAGTGGCCCGAACCAGTATAAACCCTGTGCCTCTTGTGTTGTTCTTTCCTTAGTTTAGATCTTAGCATGGCGGAGGGGTGCAGGTAGGTAGGAGGCGAAATCTCCGCGCGCACCCCAATGTTCGAACCTCAAGGGTCTGCCGGAACCCGAAATCCGTCAGCCACAAGCATAGGAAGGACACCGGATCATCGAATCAGAGCTGAGTTTTATCACGTACAGTGTGAACTTGCCCAAGTGATCATGAAGTAGGTCCTAGAACCAACAGGGATGTTCTACCATGGGCCAATCACGCGGGAAGATGTCTGAGCAGTGTTACTCGCAAAGCGTCTAGACCTGAAAGCCTTTCAAGAAGCTCGGTGCATCCTCCCTGACTATGAAGATTGGACCGCCAACATGGAGGACTGATGGTTGACGACAATGTGTGACTACTGTCTTTCTATGGCAAAACTTTGAATTTATGCACGGCCAAACTATGTGATGTAACTAAACCGTGGTCCTGAACTAGCGTACACCGCTCTAGTTAATTAGTTTGGGTATGAGGAACTTTGTCATTTATGTTTACTATTGGTTGCTTGTATTTGCTAATTATGCCTCCTTGTTTTCTTAAGTTGCATATTATCGTTCAATTCATCAACTCACGATGCAGGTACATAGATCAGAGATGGGGAAGTGCTACTATGCCATGTACGTTGGGAGTGTTCCAGGAGTCTACGAGCACTGGACAGCCGCTCAGGCCCAGGTGCACAGGTACCCGGTGAGGAATTCCTGGACTAAGGGGTCCCCGGGCGTCCGGCCTGTTATCCATGGGCCAGACTGATGGGTTGTGAAGACAAGAAGGCCGAAGATTGCACCGTGTCCGGATTGGACTCTACTGTGCGTGGAAGGCAAGCTTGGCGACCGAAGATTCTTTCTTACATAACCGACTCCATGTAAACCCTAGATCTCCTTGGTGTCTATATAAACCGAAGGGGATAGTCCGGAAAGGACACCACATATGCGCATTACCATATTCACAGGCTAGATTTCTAGGGTTTAGCCATTACAATCTCGTGGTAGATCAACCCTTGTAATAATCATATTCATCAAGATCAATCAAGCAGGAAGTAGGGTATTACCTCATAGAGAGGGCCCGAACCTAGGTAAAAATCGTGTCCCCTGTCTCCTGTTACCATCGATCCTAGACGCACAGTACGGGACCCGCTACCCGAGATCCGCCGGTTTTGACACCGACATTGGTGCTTTCATTGAGAGTTCCACTGTGTCGTGGATGAAAGGCTCGATGGTTCGCCTTGTTGTTAAGGACAACGTTACCGCGGGGGTAGTTTTGGCCCTGGGCCAAACCCTTCGGCTGGGCGATTTTACTATGATCGCCCGCTCGGCTGCGGAGCCGACGATGACCTCTTGGGCCATCGTAAATCCCCATCGCATGAACTCCGAGCACTCCAAGTTGATGGATCCGGTCGAGTTTTCATCCTTAAACAAGCTCCTAGATCACATCACCGCTTTAGGAATCGCCACGGATCATGATTAGATCGGGCCTAAAACTGATCAGGGAGAAACTGAAGCTCCACTTATCACCCACCAGATCACGGCAGTCCTGGAGCAGGACGGCGAGTCTTTTTCTATATCGAAGACAGACTATGTTCGGGGCACCGTTCATAAAGAGTCGGATACTCACCCGCGAAAGGACGCAACCAGGCCTCCGAACATAACATCGGACGGCGGCTCCAAACAATCAGAAGATGTTCCGGAACCCGGACCGTCTAGTCCAAAAGGTCGTCGGACCCCGGACAACCGGTTAGGTCGGGGTTTCGATTTAATTCCACCCACCCACCCGGACATAGAGGCTCTCATGAGCATAAAACAGCAATCCCAGGAGAAGGTCCACCACTTTTGGGCCATATTACTCCTTTTCAAGAACAAGGTAAAAGATTGCCGTGACGAGGATGCAATATCAGTGTTCTGCAAAAACTGTGCAGACGAAGGAATCCTCAATGCCATCAATCGACGCTGCATACTCAAATTTGTTGACTTAGCAACAATCATACAAAAATACTGCGTAATTGAAAGCGCATGGGAAACTCGGGCAGCTAGCTCGGAACCACCAGCTCCAACCAAACTTCCCCTATAGGTGAAAAGGGCGTACCCTCAGGGCATGCCCAGTCCAACAACGAAAAACACACAAAGCCACTATACGGCACGACGCTGTTTTGGAAGGGTGGCTCGATGGCCCATGCAAAATACATACAACAATAGATATCATAGCAACCCACAGCCTTAGAGCATGTTGGATACTACGACAGGTAGCCAAGAGCATGTTGGACGCCCCAGAACAACACCCCCAAGAAGACGACGACCCAAGAGTATTGACAGTCTTCGAGATATTTGTTTCAAATAACAAGCGCAAAAGGGCACTTCGCGAGCTCAACGAAGTCTGCCAAATTGCTGTAATAAACCCATGGAACAACACGACAATAACATTCAATGCCGATGATGAACCCAAGAACAGAACAGTACGAGCACCAGCCGCATTAGTCTTCAGCCCCATTGTGGAGGCGTTTTGACTCACCAAGGTCCTCATAGACGGCGGCAGTGGACTAAATCTCATTTCCGAGGACACAATCCATAAAATGGAAATAGACAGGAGCCGCATCAAACAAAGTAACACAACCTTCCGGGGAATTATTCCTAGTCGAGAGGCGCGGTGCACTGGCAAAATCACACATGACATGGTATTCAGATCGCCGGAGAACTATCGTCCGAAGAAATAACCTTCCAAGTGGCCCCTTTTAGCAGCGGATATCACGCCTTGTTGGGGCGGGATGCTTTTACACGCTTCCAAGCTATACCTCACTACGGATATATGAAGCTCAAAATGCCCGGACCAAACTGCATAATCACTCTCATTAGTGATCCGGACATAGCACTCCACGCTGAAAACAAAACCACATCCCTGGCCCTGGAGGCGCTATCCGAAGCCCTCGCGGCCGAAGAATTAACCGCACTACACTCCATAGTGGAAAAGGATGATGTGATCCTCGACAAACACTCCAAATCCACCTTGTTTAAACCGGCAGAAGAAATAATCAAATTCCAGGTCCTCCCAACGGACCCCAAGAAGACGGCATCCATCGGAGCTCAACTAAACCCAACAGTTGACGCCGCACTACGAGAATTCCTGCGCGAAAACTGGGACATATTTGCCTGGCACCCTTCAGATATGCCAGGGATCCCACGCAAGGGGTTTGAACCAGTTAAGTAGGCACTACGGGGCTTTTCCGAACCCAAGCAACAAGCCATGGGGGAGGAGCTGGCCAAACTCATCGAGGCCAGATTCATTATAGAAATCAAACATCCGGACTTGTTGGCAAACCTGGTGATGGTACCAAAGAAGGACAAATCCTGGTGCCTGTGCTTCGATTTCAAAGACCTCAACAAAGCCTGCCATAAGGATCCCTTCCCCCTCCCCCGCATTGATCAAATCATTGACGCCACGACAGAACACGACTCACTGTGTTTCCTCGATGCTTACTCCAGATACCATGGAATCTGATCAAGCTGCAACAACATTTATTACCCCTTATGGGCCATTCTGCTTCAATACCATGCCCTTCGGGCTCAAGAACGCGGGTGCCACATATCAACACATGACTCAAACATGCCTGGAGAAACAGATTGGCAAAACAGTAGAAGCTTACGTTGATGACATCGTCATCAAAACCAGGCACGTGGAAACACTAATAGATGACTTACGTCTTACATTCGACAACCTCAGGGCGTATGACATTAAGCTCAACCCGGAAAAGTGTGTCTTTGGCGTCCCCGCTGGAAAACTGTTGGGCTTTACCGTTTCCAATAGAGGAATCAAAGCAAACCCAGCCAAAATCCGAGCTTTGTCACAATTGGCTAAGCCAACGTACCTTAAGCAAGTTCAAAAACTTGCAGGTTGTGCGGCAGCTCTAAGCCGCTTTATCTCCTGATTAGGAGAAAAGGCACTGCCTCCCTATCGCCTTCTACGGCGAACCGACCACTTTGAGTGTTCGGACGCGGCAACAGACCGATTGTAAGAAATAAAAACCCTTCTTGCAAGCAATACAATCCTGGCCGCACCTAACTCCGACGAACCGATGTTATTGTACATATCAGCAACACATCAGGTGGTGAGCGCCGTTCTCATTGTTGAACGAGAACAGGACGAACATAAATTCCCGCTTCAGAAGCCAGTATGCTACGTATCTAATGTCCTTACACCATGCAAATCCTAGCACCCTCATTATCAAAAAATAGCATACGCAGTCTTTATGGCATCCCAGAAGCTCCATCACTACTTCCAGGAGTGTTCGATCACGGTGGCCTCCGAAGTACCACTCAACGACATTACAAATAACTACGATGCTATGGGCCGGATTGTCAAATGGGCCATTGAGCTCCTGCCATTTGACACTACATACAAACCATGTCGAGCTATCAAATCCCAGGTACTGGCTGACTTCATCGCCGAATGGACAGAGGCCGAACTCCCTAAAGAGTATGACACATACTCCAATTGGGTCATGTACTTCGATGGCTCCAAAATGCGGGCAGGGTTATGAGCGGGTGTCGTCTTAACATCCCCTACTAGAGACATCGTCCAGTATGTTCTCCAAATAATATACACAGACTACAATAATGCAGCCGAATACGAGGCCTTATTGCATGGTCTCCGGATGGCTGTCTCCATGGGCATACAACGCCCAGAAGTGAGCAGGGACTCAAACCTTACAATATCTCAAATAAATGGAGATTTCGACACTAAAGATCCGAAGATGGCAGCGTATCGTAACGCAGTCATAAAAATGTCGGCCCGGTTCGAGGGGCTCGAGGTCCATCATGTGGCTCGAGAAAGTAATCAAGAGGCGGATGTTCTTGATCGTATTGGCGCTAAGCATGACCCCGTCCCACCTTATATCTTCCTGGAAAGGCTCTTTAAGCCATCCGTGGTGTGGCAGGGGGAAACGGCAACGCTCGTCCGGACCCAAACATAATCATAGATCCTGGAAACATCGACATAACACCATCGACGCATCTCATCATGGCAGTCATTGCCCTGGACGGAACCCTTCCTGGCCTACCTTAATAGGAAGGAGCTTCCTGAGGACCAGAATGAGGCCCGCTGCATTGTCCGGCGCTCGAAGGTCTATAAGGTTCATGATGGAGGGCTCTACAAGAAAAGCGCCACCGGAGTCCTTCAACAATGTATATCTGAGGAAGAGGGGTGGTAGATCTTGGCTGAAATTCATGGTGGACTCGGCGGGTACCATGCCATAGCTCGGGCCTTTGTTAGCAAGGCTTTCCGTACATGGTTTTATTGGCCGACATCCCAAGCGGACGCACGGGACCTTGTCCAACATTGCGTCGGATGCCAACTCTTTGCCAATGCCCCCCACTGCCCTACAAACAATGCCCATCACTTGGCCTTTAGCGGTCTGGGGACTTGACATGGTTGGACCCCGTAAAGTGGGAAGCCATAAGAAAAAATATCTGCTGGTTATGGTGGACAAATTCACTAAGTGGATTGAGGCTAAACCGGTCAAAAAGGCTGAGTCCGGCCCGGCGATAGACTTCATATCCGATGTTGTGCACCATTATGGTGTCCCACATAGCATCATCACTGACAATGGCTCTAATTTCACGGCCGACAAGGTAAAAATCTAGTTTGCTAATCTAGGTATTAAACTTGATTACGCCTCCGTCTACCACCCACAAACCAACGGTCAAGTCGAACGTGCCAACGGTCTTATTACGAGCGGCATCAAGCCCAAACTAATGGGGTCTTTAAAAGAATCAGAAAATCACTGGGTTGAGGAGCTCGACTCCGTACTCTAGGGGCTGCGGACCACGCCTAATCGTACTACCGGGTACACACCTTTCTTCATGGTGTATGGTGCAGGGGCTGTATTGCCCTGTGATATTATTCACGACTCACCTAGAGTGCGTATGTACAAAGAGAGAGAAGCCAAGCTCGATCGATAGGACAACCTAGATGCCCTGGAGGAGGAACGCGATGTCGCAAAAGCCCGTTCAGCAGTTTCCCAACAGCAGGCTCGAAGATATCAAAGTAGAGAAGTATGGTCCAACACTTACAACATTGGCAAACTCGTTCTACGGCTCCCGGAGAAGAAAAAGGACAAACTCAAGCCCAAATGGGAGGGTCCCTTCATAATTGACGAAGTTCTCACCGAAGGAGCGTACCGTCTTTGCGATGCATCAGACAATCGCCTCGAGCCAAACCCCTAGAACGTGGCCAGACTCCGGAGATTACGCCTAGAGCTCAACCCCTTGTTCGTATCCTCCTCCCCTATAATTTCCATTGTTTTTCTCTCTTCTCCTATGTGACACCCCAAAATTTTAACTTTGTTTGTTAATTAAAATTTTTGCCAGGAATTAAAACTTTGATTTTTTTTGGACTCCCTTTTGATTTTTTGGAACATTTCCTTTCTTATTATCATGGAGTTGTTCCCTAAAATGAAAACCTTTGAAATATGTTATTGGACTTGTTTAACCTCTCAAGAAAAACTTTTCTTTTATCAGTATGACTAATTACATAATTAATTTGCTTGATCTTTATTTTCTTGAAAAATGGTTTTTCAAGGTTATATGGCCATATTTGAACTACAACCATTTGATAAATTGACTTAAAGTTCCAACCAAAATTTGGAGATGTCATGTGATGTTTTTAAATCACTTTTATGCAAAAATATCTTTTATTCTTGTAATATTTTGTGCTCTGCATCAATTTTTCTTCTCTGGTCCAGAGAGCAATTTTGCACTACAACCCATTTAGATATTTCTTTCTAGCCTCCACCAAAATTATGGGATGTTGATAGTAGCTTATGATTCAACATTATGCAAAAACCTAGTGCCGTTCTTTGAAAATTTTGAGTGAATCAACCTCTTTTCCATTCTGGTCCAGCCTTGTGATTTCTACTGCAACCCTATTTATTTTTGCTCCAGTAACCTTGTGCCTTCTCCTACTTGTAGACAGCCCTACCAAACCCCTAAGTCCAAGAGCATGCACCCATTTGAATATTTTTGATTCATGAAATAATGCCATTTATCTCCTGTCCAGAATTGTAGTTTTGCAAAACTTGCACTAACAAGTTTGTGCTTTTCACAAACTAACCTCACCACTCTCTCTTTCATCTAAAGAGACCCCACTCTGGAAGTTTTGGCCACTCAAAGAAATGCCTAGGTGACTGTGGCATTTTGTCAAACACCTAGAGTGCATGAACAACTTGGACATGAATTTTGTCATTGCACTGTGAACTTGCACCTCTGATCAAACTAACCTGTCCACTAGACTCCCAGTTACTCCTAACCTAGGTCTGCTAAGTGCCAGCCTCACCCAAGCCCTGTGGCATGCATTGGCATTTCGTCGAGCACGTTCCGTGCGTGCTCTGGGCGCGAGCAGAGCACGCCTTTTGCACGTGCCGCGCCCGAGCCGCCGCGTCGCGCCCCTAGTTTTACCCACTGCAGAGCCGCGCCACGCACTCCCCTTCTGACCGCATCACGCCAAGCCGCCCCTCGCCACGTCCCCGGCAAGCCAGGAGCTAGCCGCCACGGCCATCGACAGCCCCTGCTCAGTTCAACGCCACCCAAGCCTCTCCCGCTCGCCACCTGGCCCCTGGAATAGCGCGAGCTCATCCACAAGCATGTCCACTAGCGCTCGTCGCCGCCACGACGCCCTAGCTACAGAATGGCGGTCGCCGGCGACCTTATCCACGGCCACCGTCGGAACCGACCCCGATCGCCTATTTAAGGAGCCCCGAGCTCATCTCCTCACGCAGGCAGTCCCAAGCCATCTCCCTAGGACCCCCACTGAAAGCCAATCGACCCGGGGAGGTCTCCTTCCCCATCTCCGGCAACCACGGCCGCCGCCACTGCGTCGTTCATTCCGGCACCACCCGGGCCTCCCCCTTTCCGTTCTCTTCACCAAGAACTTCCTCTTCCTCCCGTGAACCATTCCCCCTACTCGATTTTGATCGGGAACCACCGTAGCCCCAAACTCACTTCGCCCGACGGCCACCGTCCACTGCGGAGCTCGCCGCCGGCAGCTCCGTCCACCCCAGAGACCAAAGTGACCACCGGAGTGACCACCTCGGCCCCCTGAGCCCGCGGGTGACCTCTGCTTCTCGAACGGCGCCGCCGTTCGCCGGCGAGCATCTCCGGAGTTCCGCCCCCTCTCGGGCAGAGGAAGAGGAGGGAAGGTGGACTAGTCAAACCTGACCGGTGGGCCAGGCGGGCCCACTGTCAGTGACACATGCTCGGTCCATGCTGGATAAGTGGAGGCGCGTTTCCAGAATACGCCTTCGACGTGTACGTATATTCGAAATGTTTTTCTTTTTCTGTTTTAATTTTAAATAACAGATTTTGACCAAAACTTTGACTGAGCTTAACTTTTTAAATATAACTCCAAATGAATAGTTTTTTTTCCTACATCTCTCAAATTCTGTGTAGTTTATTTTAGTATTTATTTGAAAATTTTCCAAACAACTTTTTTGTACTGTTTTTGAAATATGTGTTATTTGCATATTTTTGAAAATAGGATTTTGGAAGAGAAGAAAGCTTTCAAAAGATTTGGAGTGCACCCTGCCCTTCCACACCATGAAGGCAAGCATTCTAAACCCCGGCATAATATTTTTGGTTTGTTAGTTGACTCGTTTATAACACCATCTCATTTCGGAGAACTCATTATTTTATGTGGCGATGTGATCATTTGCATGAAGGCATATTAGTGATTTCCTTGCTGTTGGAAATGAATATACTTGTGATGGTAATCATCCTCATGTGCCTTGCATGCATGCCGGAAAGGAATCCGGGAAAGCCTCTGCCTTGGGTAGGAGTGAGCTTGCCGCCGGTCCCCATCGGGACGGTTATGTCCTGTATGGCATAGTAAGGTATAATGGGTGGTGATTTCGTCGGTTGAAATATATTTGATATACATGTCATGAAGGGAATTTATAAACCTCCTGAGTCGACCGTAGATCGAGTCTTGTTCCAGTAACCACCATACGTGTTCGTACTACCACTTGTCCCTGCCACAGGTAGGGTACGGTTCAGTAAGTTGTTAACCCTTGTCTTGGCACACACCGTACAGAGAGGCCATGGTTGAAGATGTCGGTTGTAGCCGGTAGGCATGCCACCTGGTGAGGGGGCATGGGTGTTTCCGGTTGGGACCGAGAGGGGAGGCCACCCCTTAGAGCGCGCGATATAAACTTGATCCCATGCTACGCGAGGTTGTAGCCTCCCCACTTAGAGTTTTGCTTAACAAGTGTCGTGGATGATTCCAGACACCGATGAGTTAAGCTGGTGTGTGCAAGTTAGGCGTGTTTTCAACAAAAAGGCTGTAGAAGGAATTAATCCCGATGGACTAAAGGAATCCGTTACTCGTGGGTAAAGAGTACACCCTCTGCAGAGATTAAACCTATTCGAATAGCCGTGTCCATGGTTAAGGATTACAGTCTGGGATGGGTCAAGGGTTGGTCTTAGTGTTGGTCTTCGGAGGAGAGATTGTTAAACCAGAACTTGGACTGTGACTTGTGACTTGTGAAGATTATGATTATTATTATTATGGACTAACCCATTATATCATTGAGTATCCCTGGGACGGTTCTACCTCCTGGATATTCATTGTGATTATTTGTTTTATAAGCCCTTTATGTGGTGTCGCTGAGACGCCCGACTGTGGCATTGCTTGTTATTTATTTATTTTATAACCCCTTTATGTGGTGTCGCTGAGACGCCCGACTGTGGCATTGCTTGTTATTTATTTTATAAGCCCTTTATGTGGTGTCGCTGAGACGCCCGACTGTGGCATTGTTTGTTATTTATTTATTTATTTTATAAGCCCTTTATGTGGTGTCGTTGAGACGCCCGACTGTGGCATTGCTTGTTATTTATTTTATAAGCCCTTTATGTGGCGTCGCTCAGACGCCCGACTGTGGCATGCTTGTTATTTTATTTACTTTATAAGCCCCTTACGTGGTGTCGCTAAGACGCCCGACTGAGGCATGCTCACTTTTACTATCCTTTCGAGACGTCGCTTCAGACATCCGATTGGTGCATTTTATTTCTATTCTGTCATTGCATATTCCAGTTGTATACAAATAACCTGCTTGCATGCATCAAGATTTTATTTATGACTGACGATGTGATCATAGAATATTTCAGTGTATGTGGATCAAATATATTATACCCGTGTTCATAATGTTTCCTGTACATTCAAAAGTACTCACTGGCTTGTCCCTGGCTATTGTCTTCGCCAGATTGCTTGCTTGGAGAAGAGCATTGCGATGACAGCCCCGGAACCTACGCAATGGAGATAGCAGCCTCGCGAAGATAGGAGTTATCCTGGTCAGCTGTTCCTGTGGGAAATGGAGTCCCATAGACACTGATGTCTCACAAACCGCTTCCGCCATTGACCACTAGAAACCAATTGTTGTACTCACAGGCCCGAATGGTCTTGTACTGCATATTTTGTATTTTTTCTTGGGAATTCTGTATCAAGTTGGTGCCTCATCAGCTAACAGTAATCCTGGGGCTGGTGAGCACAACGGCCATTTTCTGGAATTTATACCCGGAAAATCGGTCACGACAGACTTGGTATCAGAGCCCGGCTGACCATTGGCTAATCCTATCCTAGCCAGGTCAATAAACCTAGGTTAACCAACCCACCAGACCTTAACCGAACCCCAGCCGAGCTTCCTGTGCAAGATAGCCACACAGTGACCCGACACCTTTTGGCAGTCGGTGCCCAACCTACCAACCTAGCCGTCGATCACGCGCCAGTGACCGGCCCCTAAATAGTCCTTTTTCGCAAGCGTGCGAAGGAAGACTCCGTCCCCTTTTCCTATAAAAAGGGCACGCTAGCCTCATCCCAGCACAGCACAGCCACTACCCCAAACCGAGCCACAATGCCTGGCCCCGTCGTGCACAATGAGACCACAGCAACCAACCTTGGAGGCTTTGTGACCATACTCGCAAACCTCACCCGTCGTGCCTATGCGTTAGAAGAACCCCCAGAATATGTTGTGTACCAAGGACCCATGAGCGGTGAGAGCCGACAATTCTGGGCCACTGTACATATCTACGGTAGGGGTCTAGTGCCCGAGCGCCCCTACAGGTTCACTGGAAGAACAACTTCCTTTGAGCCACAAGCCATCCAACTAGCTGCTCGAGAAGCTATAGTTCATCTCCGGCACTTGTCGCCCAGAGTTAACTGCTGCTCGTTCCACTACTACCCTAGACGTGAAGGGTATGGTAGACCACCCCAAGTTGCCAACGGAGATCATGAGACAGATCCTGCATTGTTGCACCTAGTGCGCTATGTAAGTGCACTAGAGGAACTGTGCGATCAAATCACTATTAATCTAATCGCAGCTCGTGGAGAGCTGGTTCATCGAGCCCCGGCGAGAGAAGAGAACGAGCCCAACGCCGACAACCTAGTCGTGCTGTTTGGACACTCGATCAAGTCCCTGAGGCCTGCCCCAGCCATCGGCCAAGGTGCTGCGATAACCCCAGAAGTGCTTCATCGCATATTGGGAGCACACTCCAACGGGGTTGTGGCCAACAATCCCCGAGATGGTCCTCATCGCTACCCCGATCCTGCAGCCCCTCAACCCACTCCAGCTAATTCCGACTGCGAGACCCGTGCAGAAGCCTCAACATCCACAAGGCACGCCCGCTTGGATGTAAACAAGGTAGACTAAGTCACCCGAGTCGTATCGAGTCCCATTGTACCCTCGCTTTGTAATCGTGTGGCCTTGTAATTAAATGCCGCCTGTTGTCGTGCCTCTGTTTTAATAGTAGCCTTTCCTGGATACGCCAGTATGCAGTATAAGATTTCTATCCCAGACACAGTTACCAAAAACCTCCCAACAACCCCCACAGTAACACATCACTATAGTGAAATGTGTGAATCTGTGGCTTGACCCCGACCCTTGGAACAGAGCTGAAAATTTTCTTTACCATTCACCACGGTAAAAATGACCCAACTTCGGTGCTATAAAAAGGCCACCGCGTGACCTTGCCAAGCACCTCTCACCTTGTGCACCACCCTCACAACCATTTCTTGCCATGTCGACCCCAGCATTTACCTGAGAACCCCAGATGCAACCCAGGGTAGTTTTGTCAAGATATTGTGGGATTTTACCTGCAGTACCATGGGCGCTACCCAGCCACCCCAGTACGAGTTGTTCAAATCGAGAATCACCACTTCCACCTCGAGATATTGGGCAGCAGTACACATCCCTCCCGTAAACTCAAACCAAGATCCAACGGAGGTTTCCTTCATGGGGAAATCTATGCCAACCCCACATATGGCCATAGAAGCTGTTGCATACGAAGCGCTTGCTCGCCTTCGATTTGCGGTACCCTATGCCAGCGAACGAGAGTATTATTACTTCCCGAGCCATGCAGCACCCGGAGGAGTGACATCTTTTCCCGGTGGACGAATTGAGAGAGACCCAGTCCTGGCCAACCTTGTCCAGTACGTCATCGCTCAAGAGCGTTTAACCCAACGTGTGACGGGTTATCTCCAGAGCCTCGCAGATTTAAATCCTCAGATCGCCATCGGCAGAGCACTAAGGCCCGACCAGGAGAGACACGTGCATCGACTGGTCAATCCACTTCCCCCGATAGAAGAGGAGTGTATCCCAGTACTAGAGACGTTTTCTAGGGACCCCGTCCAGTTGCCGTTTCCATTTTAGACGTCGCTGCGGTGTTCATTATTGCAACATTTATTTATGTGTGTGACTTATGCGTGATACCCTGAGTTTGTACGACGAGTCAATTATTTGGATTCTACTAATGTGTGTAGTTTTTTTTGTGGTTTATGCTCCTTTAAATTAACCATTTTCCCTTGCAAAAAAAATCCCGGAATAAGATTTCTTTTCCCGGAGCTGCTGCATCGTACACCTTCTCACGACATGGATTATTTGATTTCACACAGCACTACGACAGCAGATTCACAATCGGTCGAACGCATACCCTGCTTGCAAAAACACGTAACCGTGGAGTATTTGTTTTTCAAAACAATCCTTAGCAAATCTCGAGGACGAGATTTTTCTTAAGGGGGGTAGTGTTGTGACACCCCAAAATTTTAACTTTGTTTGTTAATTAAATTTTTTGCCAGGAATTAAAACTTTGATTTTTTTGGACTCCCTTTTGATTTTTTGAAACATTTCCTTTCTTATTATCATGGAGTTGTTCCCTAAAGTGAAAACCTTTCAAATATGTTATTGGACTTGTTTAACCTCTCAAGAAAAACTTTTCTTTTATCAGTATGACTAATTACATAATTAATTTGCTTGATCTTTATTTTCTTGAAAAATGGTTTTTCAAGGTTATATGGCCATATTTGAACTACAACCATTTGATAAATTCACTTAAAGTTCCAACCAAAATTTGGAGATGTCATGTGATGTTTTTAAATCACTTTTATGCAAAAATATCTTTTATTCTGGTAATATTTTGAGCTCTGCATCAATTTTTCTTCTCTGGTCCAGAGTGCAATTTTTCACTACAACCCATTTAGATATTTCTTTCTAGCCTCCACCAAAATTATGGGATGTTGATAGTAGCTTATGATTCAACATTATGAAAAAACCTAGTGCTATTCTTTGAAAATTTTGAGTGAATCAACCTCTTTTCCATTCTGGTCCAGCCTTGTGATTTCTACTGCAACCCTATTTATTTTTGCTCCAGTAACCTTGTGCCTTCTCCTACTTGTAGACAGCCCTACCAAACCCCTATGTACAGGAGCATGCACCCATTTGAATATTTTTGGTTCATGAAATAATTCCATTTATCTCCTGTCCAGAATTGTAGTTTTGCAAAACTTGCACTAACAACTTTGTGCTTTTCACAAACTAACCTCACCACTCTCTCTTTCATCTAAAGAGACCCCACTCTGGATGTTTTGGCCACTCCAAGAAATGCCTAGGTGACTGTGGCATTTTGTCAAACACCTAGAGTGCATGAACAGCTTTGACATGAATTTTGTCATTGCACTGTGAACTTGCACCTCTGATCAAACTAACCTGTCCACTAGACTCCCAGTTACTCCTAACCTAGGTCTGCTAAGTGCCAGCCTCACCCAAGCCCTGTGGCATGCATTGGCATTTCGTCGAGCACGTTCCGTGCGTGCTCTAGGCGCGAGCAGAGCACGCGTTTTGCATGTGCCGCGCCCGAGCCGCCGCGTCGCGCCCCTGGTTTTACCCACTGCAGAGCCGCGCCACGCACTCCCCTTCTCACCGCATCATGCCAAGCCGCCCCTCGCCACGTCCCCGGCAAGCCAGGAGCTAGCCGCCACGGCCACCGACAGCCCCTGCTCAGTTCAACGCTGCCCAAGACTCTCCCGCTCGCCACCTGGCCCCTGGAACAGTGCGAGCTCATCCACAAGCGTGTCCACTAGCGCTCGTCGCCGCCACGACGCCCTAGCTACAGAATGGCGGTCGCCGGCGACCTTATCCGCGGCCACCATCGGAACCGACCCCGATCGCCTATTCAAGGATCCCCGAGCTCATCTCCGCACGCAGGCAGTCCCAAGCCATCTCCCTAGGACCCCCATTGGCAGCCAATCGACCCGGGGAGGTCTCCTTCCCCATCTCCGGCAACCACAGCCGCCGCCACTGCCTCGTTCATTCTGGCACCACCAGGACCTCCCCCTTTCCGTTCTCTTCACCAAGAACTCCCTCTTCCCCCCGTGAACCATTCCCCCTACTCGATTTTGATCGGGAACCACCGTAGCCCCAAACTCACTTCGCCCGACGGCCACCGTCCGCTGCGGAGCTCGCTGCCGGCAGCTCCGTCCACCCCAGAGACCAAAGTGACCACCGGAGTGACCGCCTCGGCCCCCTGAGCCCGCGGGTGACCTCTGCTTCTCGAACGGCGCCGCCGTTCGCCGGCGAGCGTCGCCGGAGTTCCGCCCCCTCTCGGGCAAAGGTAGAGGAGGGAAGGTGGACTAGTCAAACCTGACCGGTGGGCCAGGCGGACCCACTGTCAGTGACACATGCTCGGTCCACGCTGGATAAGTGGAGGCGCGTTTCCAGAATACGCCTTCGACGTGTACGTATATTCGAAACGTTTTTCTTTTTCTGTTTTAATTTTAAATAACAGATTTTGACCAAAACTTTGACTGAGCTTAACTTTTTAAATATAACTCCAAATGAATTGACTCTTTTTCCTACATCTCTCAAATTCTGTCTAGTTTATTTTAAGATTTATTTGAAAATTTTCCAAACAAGTTTTTTGTACTGTTTTTGAAATATGTGTTATTTGCATATTTTTGAAAATAGGATTTTGGAAGAGAAGAAAGCTTTCAAAAGATTTGGAGTGCACCCTACCCTTCCACACCATGAAGGCAAGCATTCTGAACCCCGACATAATATTTTTGGTGTTTTAGTTGACTTGTTTATAACACCATCTCATTTCGGAGAACTCGTTATTTTATGTGGCGATGTGATCATTTGCATGAAGGCATATTAGTGATTTCCTTGCTGTTGGAAATGAATATACTTGTGATGGTAATCATCCTCATGTGCCTTGCATGCATGCCGGAAAGGAATCCGGGAAAGCCTCTGCCTTGGGTAGGAGTGAGCTTGTCGCCGGTCCCCGTCGGGACGGTTATGTCTGGCATAGTAAGGTATAATGGGTGGTGATTTCATCGGTTGAAATATATTTGATATACATGTCATGCAGGGAATTTATAAACCTCCTGAGTCGACCATAGATCGAGTCTTGTTCCGGTAACCCCCATACGTGTTCGTACTACCACTTGTCCCTGCCACAGGTAGGGTACGGTTCAGTAAGTTGTTAACCCTTGTCTTGGCACACACCGTACAGAGAGGCCATGGTGGAAGATGTCGATTGTAGCCGGTAGGCATGCCACCTGGTCAGGGGGCATGGGTGTTTCCTGTTGGGACCGAGAGGGGAGGCCACCCCTTAGAGCACGCGATATAAATTTGATCCCATGCTACGCGTGGTTGTAGCATCCCCACTTAGAGTTTTGCTTAACAAGTGTCGTGGGTGATTCCAGACACCAATGAGTTAAGCTGGTGTGTGCAAGTTAGGCATGTTTTCAACAAAAAGGTCGTAGACGGAATTAGTCCCGATGGACTAAAGGAATCCGTTACTCGTGGGTAAATATTACACCCTCTACAGAGATTAAACCTATTCGAATAGCCGTGTCCATGGTTAAGGATTACAGTCTGGGATGGGTCAAGGGTTGGTCTTAGTGTCGGTCTTCGGAGGAGAGATTGTTAAACCAGAACTTGGACTGTGACTTATGACTTGTGAAGATTATGATTATTATTATTATGGACTAACCCATTATATCATTAAGTATCCCTGGGACGGTTCTACCTCCTGGATATTCATTGTGATTATTTGTTTTATAAGCCCTTTATGTGGTGTCGCTGAGACGCCCGACTGTGGCATTGCTTGTTATTTATTTATTTTATAACCCCTTTATGTGGTGTCGCTGAGACGCCCGACTGTGGCATTGCTTGTTATTTATGTTATAAGCCCTTTATGTGGTGTCGCTGAGACGCCCGACTGTGGCATTGTTTGTTATTTATTTATTTTATAAGCCCTTTATGTGGTGCCGCTGAGATGCCCGACTGTGGCATTGCTTGTTATTTATTTTATAAGCCCTTTATGTGGCGTCACTCAGACGCCCGACTGTGGCATGCTTGTTATTTTATTTACTTTATAAGCCCCTTACGTGGTGTCGCTAAGACGCCCGACTGAGGCATGCTCACTTTTACTATCCTTTCGAGACGTCGCTTCAGACATCCGATCGGTGCATTTTATTTCTATTCTGTCATTGCATATTCCGGTTGCATACAAATAACCTGCTTGCATGCATCAAGATTTTATTTATGACTGACGATGTGATCATAGAATATTTCAGTGTATGTTGATCAATTATATTATACCCGTGTTCATAATGTTTGCGAGTACATTCAAAAGTACTCACTGGTTTGTCCCTGGCTATTGTCTTGGCCAGATTGCTTGCTTGGAGAGGAGCATTGCGATGACAGCCCCGGAACCTACGCAATGGAGATAGCAGGCTCGCGAAGATAGGAGTTATCCTGGTCGGCTGTTCCTGTGGGAAATGGAGTCCCATAGACACTGATGTCTCACAAACCGCTTCCGCCGTCGACCACTAGAAACCAATTGTTGTACTCACAGGCCCGAATGGTCTTGTACTGCATATTTTGTATTTTTGCTTGGGATTTCTGTATCAAGTTGGTGCCTCATCAGCTAACAGTAATCCTGGGGCTGGTGAGCACAACGGCCATTTTCTGGAAATTTATACCCGGAAAACCGGTCGTGACATCCTATTACTTTCTTCTTTCTCGCTTTAAAGCTTTAGTGCGGCTAGACCGCACACCATTGGCACATACATCCTGAAACATGTACGCCACTTGTACCTGGGGGCTTCTCGGATAGAAGTTCTTGTCATTCCTTGAGCATCAAGCTCCTCACATATGAGTTTTTCCATATGTACTTTTTCCTTGCCATTATATGCATCGATATGACTTAAGTTTTGGTCAAGCTGGGTTGCCTGGCTCCTGTGCTTATGCCCAACATTCTCGTTAGTTCGGCTAGGGCATAAAGGGAGCACCTTTGCGATTGTTACTGCCGGGTCATCCAGATGTGTACCTCAGACTGGGTGAAGCCGAAAGCTAGCGTTCTTAAGGAAATATTATGTCGGTAAATTAAAGATGTTTTTAAGCTCACTGCATCATGCATCCCCAAAAGTTATACAAACCGTGGTGCTCACATCACAACTCGGACACGTGCATTAAATGCATGCACACCCAGGGAAAGGAACCCTTAACGGAACTATTCTCTCTGGAAGATGTTTCTTACGATATCAATGTAATATAACATAGCTAGCCGGATACAACTTGTATGTTCAAGCAATTATGACCCCTACGCCTAGTTTTCCAGGCATACCCGGCCTATTCGGCTGCGATGGTATTCGGAAACACTCCACACCTTCAGGATCGGAGGCTGAAGCGAAAAGGTCTGCCATGACAAATGATATACAATTCAGCTAGATGAGGAAGGCAAACAGTCACTTGGACTCGAAAACCTCCTCCTCTACACCTTCCAACAGGCAGTCTAACTTACAATCCTGTTGGGAATATTTGGCGGCCACCTCTACTTAGTCATATACTAAACTAACGAGAATTTCTTCCACATTCGAACCTACCGGTCTGACTCGAGCCATGTGATTAGGATCCAGCTTGGTATATCGCATCTTCACCTTGGCCCAGGCCTCTCGCGCACCCTCACGACATGCCGATATCTTCCACAGCCGGATACGGCACCGTGCTCCCTTGAACAGCTCTACCAGCTGCTCCATGCTTCCTGGAGGGGGGCCAGATGGCCATAAAGCCTTGGCTACACTCTGCATCGCCTGCCGAGCTTGCTCGTGCAACTGCGACAACCCTTGTAGAAGATCACTCGATGATCCAGACACCTCCTCTTCAGGGAGGTCCATCAAAACACCTACAATTACAGCTATATCAGCTATCGTTACCTCCAAAACTGTTATAAAACAAAAGTGGCTACATACTAAATATGCCGCCTCGCAGCTTCTTGTTCTCCTTCCCGGAGTCAGCTAGGTGAACTCGCACATCTTTCAGTTCTTCGCCCAGTTTGGAGTTCGAGTCCCGGAGTTTCTTTTTCTCCTGAACGACTTTTGTCAATACACACTCGCCCGCTGATAGTAGCTTTTTGGCTCCATGTTCTTCGCTTCGAGCGGTGTCCAGCTACTCTTGTACTTGGTCTAAATGGCCGAACACAAATATTAGCACCCAGATTCGCACTATCAATGTATCATTATGAATTTTCGATAGAAGGAAACATTACCGGGAGATGCCTTATATTTCTCCAGTTCGGCATTGGCAGCAAGCAGCCGGTGCTGACACTTTTCCAGCTCCTGAGCTAGCTGCGTTTTCTTCTCTGTAAGCACCTGGTCATACAATCACTGGTAGAAAAAGGGCCTGTTTTCCCGGTTCATAAGGGCCTTTTGTCCCGGTTCCTGAACCGGGACTAAAGGGTCGGTACTAATGCCCTGTCCCTTTAGTCCCGGTTTAATCTAGAACCGGGACTGATGGGCCTCCACGTGGCCTATGCGCGGAGCCCAGGCAGGAGACCCTTTGGTCCCGATTGGTGGCACCAACCGGGACCAATAGGCATCCCCGCGTCATCATTTCTGTGGCTGGGGTTTTTGTTTTTTTTGAAAGGGGGGGGGGGTTTGGGGGTTTTGGGGGATTAATTTAGGTGTTTCATATATTGTGTTAGCTAGCTATAATTAATAGAGAGAAGTGTCCTCTCTTATGTTCGTGCTTGGTCGATGCTACGTACTATACATACGTATAGAGAGGACTAGACACGCTAGCTAGCTAGTAAGCAAACGAAGGAAACAGAAGATCGTCATGAACATATATGCATACAGAGAGAAGTGATATCGACCACCTCTCCTTCTCCGAGAGATTGGTCGAACAACAAGTTCTCGTATATCTATCCGACACTACCGGCTACATATATACAATAATTATCTCTTACAAATATAATCATACGGACTCATGGTCCACATAGTATTCTCCGTCTTCAGCGATCACGTGGTCAAGAAAGAATGCCGCCCATTCCTCTTGAATTTCTCGCATGCGAGCTAGTGCTAGGAGTTCATCCCGCTTCCGAAACATCTAATTTGAACAAGGGGGTCAATACATATATATATATATATATGTATATATATATATATTCATATATATATATATATATGAATGAATGAAACTCAACACAAATGATGGTAATAAAATAAAATTGTGAATGTTGTTATTTACGTACTTCATATTGTTCAGCAGTGAAGCCCGGTCACAGGTCATGAGGCGGATGGACTCGCAAACATAGTATCCACAGAAATCATTCCCTTGTTCGTGCCACAACCACTTTACAAGAAATAGAGGTCAATCAAACTGATAAGCAAGAATGCCAAATCAATAGGAGATGCGCGGAACATGCTACTCTAGTACTTACTTTCGGTTGTCTAAATTGCAGCTTCTTCGGGAGTCCTGGAGCTGTAGAGTTCTGTAGAACTGTGTAGTGTGCTTGAGACCAAGAATATCTGTCCCTGCATATTATTGAGTCTCTTCCAAGAGTGCCTTTTCCAGCCAGTCTCCCCTCATACCGCGATTTAGGGAGACCTATCTTCTAATGGCCAGGAATGAAGTCAACACAAAACCCGATAGCATCCTCTGTTTGATGGCCCATGGAGATGCTTCCTTCTGGCCTAGCGCGGTTACGGACATATTTCTTTAGGACTCCCGTGAATCTCTCAAAGGGGAACATATTGTGTAGAAATACGACCCCGGGATGACAATCTCGTCGACTAGATGAACTAGGACATGCGTCATGATATTGAAGAAGGATGGTGGGAACACCAGCTCAAAACTGACAAGACATTGCGCCACATCACTCCTTAGCCTTGGTACGATTTATGGATCGATCACCTTCTGAGAGATTGCATTGAGGAATGCACATAGCTTCACAATGGCTAATCAGACGTTTTCCGGTAGAAGCCCCCTCAATGCAACAGGAAGCAGTTGCGTCATAATCACGTGGCAGTCATGAGACTTTAGGTTCTGAAACTTTTTCTCTGGCATATTTATTATTCCCTTTATATTCGACGAGAAGCCAGTCGAGACCTTCATACTGAGCAGGCATTCAAAGAAGATTTCTTTCTCTTCTTTCGTAAGAGCGTAGCTGGCAGGACCTTTATACTGCTTCGGAGGCATGCCGTCTTTTTCGTGCAAACGTTGCAGGTCCTCCCGTGCCTCAGGTGTATCTTTTGTCTTCCCATACACGCCCAAGAAGCCTAGCAGGTTCATGCAAAGGTTCTTCGTCACGTGCATCACGTTGATTGAAGAGCGGACCTCTAGGTCTTTCCAGTAGGGTAGGTCCCAAAATATAGATTTCTTCTTCCACATGGGTGCGGGTCCCTCAGCGTCATTCGGAATAGCTAGTCCACCGGGACCCTTTCCAAAGATTACTAGTGTAAATCATTGACCATAGCAAGTACGTGATCATCGGTACGCATGGCGGGCTTCTTCCGGTGATCTGCCTCGCCTTTGAAATGCTGGCCTTTATTTCGACATTGATGGTTGGTCAGAAGAAATCGACGATGGCCCAGGTACACATTCTTCCTGCATTTGTCCAGGTATATACTTTCAGTGTCATCTAAATAGTGCGTGCATGCGTGGTATCCTTTGTTTGTCTGTCCTGAAAGGTTACTGAGAGCGGGGCAATCGTTGATGGTCACGAACAAGAACACCTTAAGGTTAAATTCCTCCTGTCTATGCTCATCCCACGTACGCACACCGTTTCCATTCCACAGCTAAAAAAGTTCTTCAACTAATGGCCTTAGGTAGACATCAATGTCGTTGCCGGGTTGCTTAGGGCCTTGGATGAGAACTGGCATCATAATGAACTTCCACTTCATGCACATCCAAGGAGGAAGGTTATACATACATAGAGTCATGGGCCAGGTGTTGTGATTGCTGCTCTGCTCCCTGAAAGGATTAATGCCATCTGTGCTTAAAGCAAACCATACATTCCTTGGGTCCTTTGCAAACTCATCCCAGTACTTCCTCTCGATTTTTCTCCACTGCGACCCGTCAGCGGGTGCTCTCAACTTCCCATCTTTCTTTCGATTCTCACTGTGCCATCGCATCAACTTGGCATGCTCTTCGTTTCTGAACAGACGTTTCAACCATGGTATTATAGGAGCATACCACATCACCTTCGCAGGAACCCTCTTCCTGGGGGGCTCGCCGTCAACATCACCAGGATCATCTCGTCTGATCTTATACCGCAATGCACCGCATACCGGGCATGCGTTCAGATCCTTGTATGAACCGCGGTAGAGGATGCAGTCTTTAGGGCATGCATGTGTCTTCTCCACCTCCAATCCTAGAGGGCATGCGACCTTCTTTGTTGCGTATGTACTGTCGGGCAATTCGTTATCCTTTGGAAGCTTCTTCTTCAATATTTTCAGTAGCTTCTCAAATCCTTTGTCAGCCACAACATTCTCTGCCTTCCACTTCAACAATTGCAGTACGGTACCGAGCTTTGTGTTGCCATCTTCGCAATTGGGGTATAACCCTTTTTTGTGATCCTCTAACATGCGATCGACCTTCAGCTTCTCCTTTTGACTTTCGCATTGCGTCCTTGCATTGACAATGACCCGGTGGAGATCATCATCATCGGGCACATTGTCTGGTTCCTCTTGATCTTTAGCTTCTTCACCCATTGTAGCATCATTGGGCACATCGTCTGGTTCCACTTGATCTTCACCAGCTCCCCCGTTGCAGCACCGTATTCAGGGGGCACATACTTGTCATCGTACTCTTCTTCTTCGCCGTCCTCCATCATAACCCCTATTTCTCCGTGTCTCGCCGAAACATTATAGTGTGGAATGAAACCCTTGTAAAGCAGGTGGGAGAGAAGGATTTTCCGGTTAGAGTAAGACCTCGTATTCCCACATTCAGTGCATGGACAACACATAAAACCATTCTGCTTGTTTGCCTCAACCGCATCGAGAAACTCATGCACGCCCTTAATGTACTCGCGGGTGTGTCTGTCACCGTACATCCATTGCCAGTTCATCTGCGTGCATTATATATAGTTAAGTGTCCAAATTAATAGAAGTTCATCATCACATTAAAACCAAAGTGCATACATAGTTCTCATCTAACAACATATAGCTCTCTAGAGTATCTAATTAATTAAACCATACATTGAAACTATGTAAAACATTTCAATGCAAAAACAAATGCGATCATAATCGCAACCAAGGTAACAATTGATCCAACGGCATAATAATACCAAGCCTCGGTATGAATGGCATATTTTCTAATCTTTCTAATCTTCAAGCGCATTGCATCCATCTTGATCTTGTGATCATCGACGACAACCGCAACATGTAACTCCAATATCATCTTCTCCTCCTCAATTTTTTTATTTTTTCCTTCAACAAATTGTTTTCTTCTTCAACTAAATTTAACCTCTCGACAATAGGGTCGGTTGGCATTTCCGATTCACATACATCCTACATAAATAAAATCTATGTCATATTGGTCGACATAATTTTCATAAACAATAAATGAACCAATAGTTATAAAGATAATATATATACCACATCCGAATCATAGACTGGACGAGGGCCGAAGGGGGCGGATACCAAAACCATCGCACTATATAAGATGCAATAATAAAATTAAGAAAATAATACAAGTATCTATGTAAACATACAAGTAAGAATATTTTTCCTTTCAAAAAGAAGATAAGAACAGGAGGCTCACCACGGTGGTGTCGGCGATGAGCTTGGCGCGGGTGATCGACGGCGGTGAAGACAGGGACGGGCCGTGACGGACCGCTAAACCTAGACAAATATTATGGAAAATGGAGCTTGGAGAGGAGAAAGCTTAAGTAGTGTGGCTCGGGCATTCCATCGAACACCTTGTGTGCATAGGAGGTGAGCTAGAGCATCACCAAGCCCTCTCCCCCTCGGCCAGACAAAAACAGAGCACAGTGCTCTGCTCACGAGCGAGGGGTATATATAGGCACCTCATTGGTCCCGGTTGGTGACATGAACCGGGACTAAAGGGGAGCCTTTGGTCCCGGTTCAAGCCACCAACCAGGACCAATCACTACTAGGGAAAAGCCTAGCAGCAGCGAGGGTTTTGGGCCTTTCAGTAGCGCGGGCACCGGCGCTACTAATAAGGCGCTACAGCTAACGTATAGCAGTAGCGCCGGTTGTCCCACGCTACTGCTATACATGAGTAGCTGTAGCGCTCTTTGGGAAAGGGCGCTACTGATATTATCTGCAGCGCTGTTTGCTGGGACGCGCTACTGATAATGCGGCGCCACGGCTAAATTTCCCCCCTCGCTACTACTAGTTTATTTATTAGTTTTTTTCCTGCATATTTGTTTTGTATTTGAATAGGCTTTATACAATAATCTTTAGCATATCATACACATACAAATGTAATCATAGCATATACATACAATTAGTCTCATCAAATCATGTCATCATCATAATCATCATCCAACACAAAGTGGTCTCTCGTCATCATCTCGAAAATAGCGATACAAGTCTCGAATGATATGCAAATACATCGTCATCCATCTAAACAATGATATACGCGAGAAGAGCTATCACTTTGAGAACATGAGTACGTATCCCTCTTTCGCATTAGCGTGAACCTCTAAACTAACTACTTCCTGTCGCTCGGAAACCGGAAGGGCCTGACACTCCGGCCACTTGTCGTATATATACTCCTGGCATAGCACTTCTTCGCCATCTATGATCTATGCACCTACATCATCACATGAGTCGATGATATGCAACATATATAGTTGAGCAACAGAAAGAGACAGACTTGGCAAAAATAAAAACAACATATCATACGCACAAATAACAAAGTTCATCATACCCCAAAATGCCCTAACTAGAGTGATTTTCGCTAGTCGAGGAGGAGGACGGTTTAATTACATCACAAATAAAGTTTCACCGTGCATAACTCAAAGTTTGGTCTTACAGAAAGTATGGACTAAACGGACGCATTGTCATATATCGACAATCACTCCAACATGTCGTTCCATCCATCCAAGTCAGGGAGATAGCCCCCGAGCCTAGTGAAAGGCTTCAGGTCGAGACGCTGAGAGGCTATCCATGTTCGGACGTCTTCCCGTGACATTTGTCCTTCTCCGTAGAACATCCCTGTTTTTCCGACGACCTCCTTCATGATGATTTGGGCAAGTTCGCGCTGGATGTTATAGAACTCAGCTCGAAGTCGATGATCCTCGATATCTCCTATGTCCTTTGCCCATTGTAGAATAAGGGAATCGCCGGATCTAGGTGACATGCGAAGGTTCTGGTGATCCCGTCTATACTCCAGCATGTGGTGTAGGACATAGAATCCCTCATTAAGAGAATCGTTCGGTTGCTGGATGCAGAAGAAGTCGGTCTTATGGCCGAAGGCGACCCTGCCGCCCCTTCTCTTCTTGTCCCTGACCTCTCCACCCCCTGCTTGGTAGTAAAACATAGCATTGTCGAGAACATCCTTGATGTGGGTGTAATCCTTTTTGTGAATGTTCTTCGACGAGTCCAAGTAAAGAGCGTGGGAGAATCGGGGGTAGAGGATGATGAGGACGGCGCGCCCGCCGCTGCGTGAAATAAGTCCTCAAATTCATTAGCCTCCACCGTGCAAATGAATGATTGAAATTGAAGGAAGGATAGCAGCGCGGATGACTTACACGGGATGATAAGGCACAAGAATCGCCTCCTTGTCCTTATTGGCGAGCATGAAATTGACGATGTAATCCCTCGCATATTCACGGTGATTTGCGCAGACTCCCAAGAAGCCCTCGTGCGTGTAGTACGGGTCAGCGACACAGATATGAGATATCTGCTCAACCCCGATGATGTAGTTCATGTGCAAGGCATAAAGGCGGACAAACGTAAAATCCAGCTTCTTCATGTGAAACATGTCAAATATGTAATCGAATCAGAGGAAGAACTTATCTGTGGGGAAGCTGTCGACGTATGACATTTGTCACGGAACGTTAACCACGTAGAGTGGGTATCCTAGATCTTTCGAGGCGATGAGGTCTTTCTCTACCCGCAGCACATCGTCATGAAGTCTCTTTAGATCGCCGAATCTGGCCCGTAGCGCTGTTGTAGGTAGGATGGTTGACCGGGGATATGCCATTTATCCGCACCGGGGATATCTATACGGTCCTGAAGCCGAGGCTGCTGAGGCGGCTCGATCATAGAAACAGCTTTTTTGCCTTTCCTCGCTCTCTTCCTAAACTTCTTTACTACCGTAAGGTCGTCCATAATATGTTGAGACGACAATTCAGGCACCGACTCATGACGCTCAAACCCTGAGGAGGCGCCAGTATAGACATACTGTTCAGCAGCGCCATCGTCGTCCTCATCCTCATCCATGGCGACGTCATCAGCGACTAATGGAGCCTCCTCCTTACCCCGTCCGCTATCACCCAACCCGACACCCGACGACAATTGGGTAGGTGGGGTGTTGATGTTCATACCTTTCTGAGGCTGCGTGCTCGTGGGTGTGCTCCCGGCCGCCTCCAGACGAAGGAAACTCTTTGGCCACAACAGGACCCACCCAGCATTGCAACAATCACCAAGCCGCCGCGTTGTCTCGTCGTCATCCCCCAGTAGTACTGGAGGAGGCAAATTCTCGTGGCCCGGTTTGACACTGGCCACGGAAACCTTGAAAACGTTCGGGGGGATCGGCCGGCTGTGGAACAATGGTTCCTTCGGCTCCATTATCGTCGCCTTCCCCATGTCCACCTTCTGGTCGCCGATGGTGTACAATATGGTGCACGGGGTTTTGTCGGCCTGCAAAGAAAAGTCTGCGACGTGAGACATCCAAAAGGCAACAAAAATGGGAGATTATAGATTTATATTGAAGGGGGCCGGTGTGACAGATACCGTGAGGGCGTCGAGCTCAGCCCAAGACGAAGCACCGCCTAGCACGTCCGGTGTGGGAGCCGGTGCGGGAGCAGGTGCAGCTGCAGGTGCTGGTGCAACGCTAGTCGAGCTGCTCCCGCCAAGAAGTCAGCAAGGGGAAAGTCCGCTGCATCTTTTTTTGGATATTGCCTGGTCCAATTGAAAACGGCCGGAACCAAGGTAGTAGAAATATCTAAAGCCACCTGTTTTGCGGCAGCTACCGCTGTTGCGACTATCTCGGTTGATTTCTTCTCAACCGCAATCTCAACCCTCTTGTCGATGTTTTCTTGATTTAACCTCCGTCTTTCCTTTCTCTCCTCCATGGTCTCACGGTAGTACTTCTTCCATGTGGCGCCGTCTCCAACACTGTGCACGCGTCCATACGGCGGTCGAGTATCCACCGGTTGTTGTTTCAATATGTTCAACGCCCGGTTGAATGGAGTGTCCCACTTGGGCCTCGCCAATGCCTCAGACGGCGAGTCGCTTTCGACCGCAATCTTGTGCTGCTCTCTCTGCAAAAGGCACAACAATCGTTTACAAATATGACTAACGTGTGCAGTCGAATTGATCAGAAACTAAAATTACCAGCAGTCTCATGAACTCTGTAATGACCGGTGTTGTCTCATAAACCTTTTTCGCTGGGTCCCAATGGTGCCGGGCCCTAAGGACGTCATGCTCCTGCGGGACAGTGAACTCCGCCAAGGGGTCTGGAATGCCCAGACTCGCGACTTCCACGTCCTCCTTGGACCATTTGGACCTCTTTCCGCCGTAACCACGGCTTACGAGGTGGTGGCTCCCAATGTTCCTCTCTTGAAGCCCCTTCATGTACTTAGACTTTTTTTGGCATCTTCGGCCTTGCAAGCCTCCTTGAATATTTGAAATTGCTCTTCCGTGCTTGTCGGATTATCCTATACAATCTTGGAGTAGGGTTCCTTCTTGTCGATGATCCTTGCTTTCACTCGATTTTTCCAGGCGGCCAACCCGTCACTAAACTTGGTCATGGCGTGTTTGTTTATCTTCTTCATTGCCGGGTCCTCATCTGGATCTTTATAATCCTTCTCATTCCGGCCCGGGAACAAGAATATCTGGTGAAACTTCTTTAGGAGGGAGCTCCTCATATTTTCTATCTTCTGTAGTTTCTCATCATTGATGGTGGTGGTTGTCCATACGATGTAGCCTATTTGATTGTCGTAGCATCGACGCGCTTCCTCGGGCGCCGTTGGCTCAAAATTGCCGTCGGCCACCTCCATGACCACCACTCTAGTAGTCCTGAGTTTGTTAGGAACCCGTTGCCTCTTTGCTTTCGGTTCTACACCGGCTCCGCTCCCCGAGGCAGCGCCGGTCTCAGTCTCAGCGCCGGTCTCAATGCCGGTCTGAGTCTAAGCGCCGGTCTCAGTCTCAGCGCCGGTCTCAGTCTCAGCACCGGTCTGCGTGTCGGTCTCAGTCCCCGATGCCACCGGTGGTCCCAGCAATAACATCGGTTGATCATCGGTAAGGCTAAAAAATTCGTCTGCCGCCCGGTAGGCGTCGTCGCAATCACCAGAACCCTGTCCTTCATCGTTGCTAGCCATGTTTCCTATGATTAAATCTAGTCAATTAATTCTAGACCTAATAAAATGAATAATGACATAAAAAAGGCCTATTGTATTGTAGGAATGTTGACTCCTTCGTGGTGCAGCAAATCACGGGCACTCGATATGTCCTAGTTTGTAGCACAAGTCATGCCGAAATTCATGGAAAATTTCGGCATGAGCTTTGCTAAAAAGTGGACAAATCGAGAACCTGAAATTTGCTAGAAAAGAAATGAATCAACATTTCGGCAAAACATAGGCCACTAAGCATCATTCCCTGCAAACAGTGTCCAAATATACACGAGCAACCATATGTGCAAACAGTGTAGAAGAAAATTCATTTAACTACTAATAGAACAAAATTCAGTTAACTTTGGTGCTCTATAATGATGAAAGGAAAAAAAATTCAGTTAACTACTAATTTCATTCATTTAGGTTATTCATTTAACATCACCTAATTAACCTACTGTACCAATACTACTAGCAGCACTACTAACCTAATTAACCTAGCAAAACTCTAGTGCCCTAACTGAAAAACATCTAATTAACATCTACTAGTACCACTATTGCCCTAACCTAATTAACATCTATTAGTATCACCATATACTATACAAGCAGCATCTACCCTAATTAAACCCTACTGCCCTAACTAACTTTTGTTGTAAACCAAATTTTTTTTGCTCTAAACTAATTTTTGCTCTAACATCTACTACTTAACATCCTTTGCTCTAAACTAAATTTTTTGCTATAAACAAACTTTTGCTCTACTAATTTTTTCTCTAGAATGCAGAGAGAGATGAGTGGGGGAGGGGTGGGGGACTTACAGAGAGGGGAGAGACGGTGGCGGGGAGGTGCTCGGTGATGGAGGCAGGGGCGGAGAGGGCGGGCTCGGGCACGGGCAACGGCGGTCCTGGGCGGGCTCGGGCGGCGATGAGGTGGAGGGAGCCGACGGTGACGTCGAGGGCGGTCTCGGGCAGCGGCGGTGAGGATGACTGCAGCCTCGGGGGGAGATGGTGAAGTTGCGGGCGTCCACGCCGGCAGGAGACGGCGGCGAAGTGGGGCGACGGCGAATTGGGGAGACGGCGGCGAGGGCGAGGGATTTGGGGAAGAAGTGGTGGCCCGGGGGCCGGGGGGAAACCGCTGTTTAAGTGAAATGTAATGGTAGCGCGTTTCCGAAAACGCGTTATAGCTAAGTTAGCTATAGCGCGTTTCCTAAAACCCGCTACTGCTATTCCTTTCTCCTTTTTTCCCTTTTTTCTTTTATTTTTCTTTACATTTTTTCCTTTCTCCTTTTTCTATTTCTTCCATTTTCATTTAATTTTCTACTTGTTTTTCTCTTTATTTTATTTCCGATAGCAGCAGCGCCTTACACGTAAGCGCGCTAAGATAAGAAGAGTAGCAGTAATGCTGGGCCAGTATACGCACTACTGCTAGGTTGGGCTAGCCATGCGCACCCAGTTCAAACATAGCGGTAGCGCTTTTCGCCAGTACGCGCTACTGCAAAAGTCATAGCAGTAGCGCGATTTATTTACGCGCGCTGCTACTAAGTAGTAGTAGCGTTTGATTTTGTACAACGCTACTGGTAAGATTCTGTGTATAGGCTTTTCCCTAGTAGTGAATGGTGGTGGGCCAGGAGCGAGGCCCATTGGTCCCGGTTCATCCCACCAACCGGGACCACAAGGTCCAGATGAACCGGGACCAATGGCCCACGTGGCCCGGCCGGCCCCCTGGGCTCACGAACTGGGACCAATGCCCCCATTGGTCCCGGTTCTGGATTGAACTGGGACTAATGGGCTGACTCGGCCTGGACCAAAGCCCTGTTTTCTAATAGTGAATGATCCTCAAATCAGTTGTTTCAACTCCTTTAAGTCTCAGGGGCTACTGGCATATGGTTATCATAGTCAGAAAAAATAAATTTACCTGCACATCTTTTAAATGTTGCTTTGTGGCCCTGTCAATCTCATCTCGAGCAGTTCGGATGTACGCATCGGCTGAGTTGAAGGCGTTAAAACACTCTTCTGAAAAGCCAGGGTCTTGTAAATTGGCCCAGCGGCGCCGACGATTCAACGCACTTTCCACTTCCGAGTTGGTGACGGATACATCATGCGAGTCCTCGGCTGGAGGACAGTCCGGCTTTGCCTCCGTATTGGCCCCCGTCGTCATGGCAGGATTTGAATCCTGGCTGCGGGAAGTACGACCGCTTGAGCCTCCGGATACGGTCCGACACGTTTTTCTCCTGACACATGAATAACAGGAGGGTCACGGTTGGACGTGACTGCTCAAGTGTAGGTTGGTGAATTCATACCTCTTTGATGAGGGCACGGCCGTATCTTTGTTCGTTTTCCTCTTGGAAGGCTCGACCGGAGTGGGGGATGCTCTCTTCGGAGGTACCCCTGGAGTAGTACGGCGCGCCGAACCCTTCCCCTTTTGAACACAAGACAGTGCGGTGGGTAAGTAGGAATGAGATATCTCTTTTGAACAATGTGTGTTCGGATCACTTACGTGTGAAGCCGGGAGAAGACCGGGGTAGTCGGCGATGATGGCCACTTATGTGCCATCATAGCTCGTCTGGTAAAACTCCCCCTTCGCAAGCACCAAAAATATATCCGGATCCTCTTCGAACCCGGGATCGAGCTCCCGGTTGTGGTCCTCTGGCTGTGGGGCAGGACTATAAAATCCCTCGGTGACCTTTCGTCAGTGCTGTCATATGCAAACAAGCTAGAAATTATCAAAGGCAGTTCGGAGATGGAAGAAGTAAAAATGGAGGGGTCGGACATTACCCAGCTGGGAGGGTTATACATAGAGTACCCATCTCTAGATTTGACGCGGAGAAATTCCTTTTCCTCCCCTTTGAACAGTTCGGCTAATATCTTAGCCAAAGCGGCAGGGGTATCCGGACCTTTCCGACCGCAGCGACAGGCGTCGTCCTCCCCATTGTATTGCCACATGGGAAGCCCTCTGTATTGGACTGGCTGAACCCCTCGTGCTATGGAAATCGCGATAACCTCGATTATTGTGAGTCCGGACTGGGTGAGCTCTTTTATCCTGCTCATCAGCTGACAAACCTCCGCGCCGTCTTCCTCTTCAAGACTCCAGGGACGCCAACTGTGGCGTTTCTTCAGGAGGACGCGTGCAAATTCAGGGAGACCCTTTCGAATCGAGTTAGGAAACGCAACGTCCTCTATATAAAACCATTCGGAGGGCCATTCATCAAGTGCCTTCCTTGGTGTGCCGGATGGGTATCCAGTATCGGCGACGCGCCATACTTCGGCTTCGCCCACTTTAAATATCGACTCTTCGTGATTGCGCTGGACGAGACAGAACAAATTCCTCCACAACTCAAAATGAGCCTCGACGCCCAGTAAAAGTTAGCATAAAGCGACGTAACCCACAATATGCAGAATAGAGGCTGGAGTGAAGTTGTGCAGCTGGAGGCCGTAGTATTCCAAAAGCCATTGAAGGAACGGATGGATTGGAAATCCGACACCTCTTAGCAGGTAGGGGACAAAACACACTTGCTCCACCTCGGACGGATTGGGGAAGCCCTCTGCCCGAGTCCCCTCATTGAAGAAAGCTAGCCCCGTTTGAACAGGGACTAGATCTGCATGGGGAAGGAAACCTTGCATTTGCAACTTTGTCAATCGACTATGAGACACGGAACACCTCTCCCACTTGCTTTCTCTCGGCCGGGATGAGCGGAGGAGCTGGGAACACTGGCCATGCTGGAATAGTTTCTCCCGAGCAATCTCTAGGGATTTCTTCTATGTAGCGCTAAATGGATCTGTGATCCAATCTCTTTAAATAGGCGCTCTTCCTTGCATGGATTGGGTGTTATTCGCAAAAATGCCCTGACTTCCCACATTCACTCGACATGTGGAGGACAAAGATTATTCAACTCACAGAAGCCAAGGAGGCGACATTGGAACAAATGCCGAATATATAACTTGGATATCATCGAAGGAAGAACCCGCCTTGCACTGCCGAAGACAATATGTGTGCCGAGCACCTCGCTATTGAAGACTGGTTTGGGGCTATTGAGGGAGTCCTGGACTAAGGGGTCCTCGGGCGTCCGCCTTGTTATCCATGGGCCGGACTGATGGGCTGTGAAGACAAGAAGGCCTAAGATTGCATCGTGTCTGGATTGGACTCTACTTGGCATGGAAGGAAAGATTGGCAACCGAAGATTCCTTCTTATTTAACCGACTCCATGTAAACCCTAGATCTCCTTGGTGTCTATATAAACCGAAGGGGGTAGTCCGAAAAGGACACCACATATGCTCATTACCATATTCATAGGCTAGATTTCTAGGGTTTAGCCATTACGATCTCGTGGTAGATCAAATCTTGTAATACTCATATTCATGAAGATCAATCAAGCAGGAAGTAGGGTATTACCTCCATAGAGAGGGCCCAAACTTGGGTAAACATCGTGACCCCTGTCTCCTATTACCATCGATCCTAGACGCATAGTTGGGGACCCCCTACCTGAGATACGCCGGTTTTGACACCGACGCCCGGGTGCTTGCCACAGAGGGTTCGACTGCAGAGCCGAAGCGGAAAGTAGTTACTTGAGGTGGACACTCCAACATGAGCAGGGGCGGGACCGCGGTGACTACATAGTTGCGCTCTTGCTCATGCTGATCGCTCTTCTCTTCTACATCATGGTTTAGATAGAGATGATGAAACTTGTGTGTGTGCCATGACCATGCAGTTGCACTTATTCGAGACATGACATGATCGCACTTGTGTATCGCTATTTTCGAGATTTGATGACATTTGTGTTGAATGATGATGATGGTATGATGAGAGTGCTATATGCCTATGATATGATGAGAATAGTGTATGTTTAGTATGATGTGATGAAACTATTGTATAGAGCGTGTATAAATACAACACAAATACGTAAAGGGGTGGGAATTGGTGAAAGCAGGAACATTAGCAGTAGCGCTGGTATGGGCAGTGCTATGGGTAAGTATTGTTAGCAGTAGCGCTTCCTGGACCTGCGCTGCCCATACCAGCACTACTACTACAACTTAGTTGTAGCGCGCTAGCAGTAGCGCTGCTGCTATGCATATTTCAAGCGCTGCTACTAGGGTTTTCCCTAGTAGTGATATCTTAATTAGGACTCCCTTCGTAGCAAGAGAGGGGGGTGGGGGGCTTCTAGCTACTTTGCACTTTGCTAAGTGGACCTCGGTTGGGGGG
>NC_041386.1:406594203-406612776 GCF_002162155.2 Triticum dicoccoides
GGGATGGCTGCTAGCTACTTCACACTTTGCTAGGCTGAACCTCGGTTGGAGGGGAGGGCATGCATTCATAGCTTAGGATTCCCTTTGTGCCAACACGAGGGAGGAGGGGGGCTGCTAGCTACTTCGCACTTTGATAGGTGAACCTCGGTTGAGGGGGAGGGGGGCATGCATTCATAGCTTAGGATTCCCTTCGTGCCGACACGAGGGGGGTGGGGGCAAGCAATACAGTGCGCTTTGCGAGAGAGGTGCCACATCGAAGTTGCATTTGGTATTTGAAAATAAACCACCCTTTTGATACATAAATTTGGTCCACATGCAAGTGTTTTCATGTTCTGACCCTCTACCGCATCATTTTTTGCCAAATTTATGAACATTAGACAAGTCAAATGACGCAACAGACACGGTTCACTCAAAGTAACCGTGTGCCACGCCGGTGCACCTATCACGCACACATCTGCGCAGTACATAGGGCTCCACGAGGCTCCCCCTCTCAAAAATATCTGGCCGCCTCGAGGGTTTTCTGTTTTATAACACACGGTTGTTATCTCCGGACCGTGTGTGATGTTTCTTGTTCCCAATCCCGCCTACATCCCTAGAAAATATCTTCCCGCCTCAAGGGGGTTATCTGTTTCATAACACACGGTTGTTATCTCCGGACCGTGTGCGTTGCACTATCATCAAAATTTTCAATAGTCCCGCATTTCACTCCCGCCTTTGACTCCCACATAGTAAAATTTTCAGTACCCGCGTCATTTCCTCAAACACCTCGCGCCCCCTCCACACACACACACACATACACACATACACACACCAAAACCTCCTCAGGCATGCGCGCGCGCACACACACAGACCCTCCCTCGCTCGAAACCCTAGCAAAGTCCCCGTCGTCGCCGCCGCCATAAGGCCCCATTGTCAACATTTGCCGGTTTGGTCGTGCAGCTTACCCACCGATCTTCATACCCAGGCCGCCCCGACTTTCTTAGATGACGCCTGCCAAACGCCCCCTTTCCCACAGATCCCCACCCCAATCCCCATCCCCCACTCCAGAGCGTCACAGCCTAAGCCCAGCTACGCTTCCCGTGGAGCTCGAGGAGCGACTGGCCCAAAAGAGGTGTATAGCCGTCTCTTCGCTCGAGGTCGCCGAGGAAGCTGACGACCATTACTGGCGGCGGGCACTCAAGCAGCGGGCTAGAGTATGCAGGCATGTCTCATTCACCGGCTACGACATCGAGGTCATCAACAGCGATGCCCCGAGGCGGGCTGTGTCACAGGTTAAGTGGCCCACCCCCAACCCCTCGGGTTCAACCGCCGTCGATCTCATCCATGGCCCCGCCACTGATCTCCTCTTGCTCGCTGTCAACAATTTGCCATTCTACATCGCCATCGAGCCCCTTTTGTCATTTTTGAAGGACACGTTCTGCGACGCTGGCTTGGGATCCACAGCTTCCAAGTCAGACCTCATCGATGGCGACCACGAGGAGGGAACCCTCTCCGGCTTTTCCAAGGGGAAAGAGCCCATCTGCTCTTCCAAGAGGAAAGCGCCTGTCTGCGACATCAGGGAGGGCACCCTACAGCCATGCTCTTCCAAGGGGAAGGAGCCCATCCGCAACAACATGGAGCGCATCCAGGGTTCATGCTCTTCCCACGGGAATGAGCCCATCTGTGACAAGTGATCAAACCCATGATTTGTTTTGCCATGCCTCTTCACAGGGGGAAACCCATCATTTGTTTTGTCGAGTACCTTTTGTAGTGTAGTGAGAATATGTCCAGTTTTAATTGCTATATCTGGTTGTTTGGAGTATGCCTTGTTTATTTCAGTTGTTCACAATGTGATGCTCTTTATGTGCAATTATTTACTGTGAAGTTCATTTCATCAATCCAGTTTTAAACATACTGATAGGAATGCATATATTTGCTTTCTATTAAGCCTGTTATAGCTAGCATATGCCTCTTTTAAAGTTTTTTGATTGTTCGGTTGTTTCTAGTTAGCATATGTTCAGTTTCAAATGCTATATTTGGTTGTTCGTAGTATGCCTTGTTTATTCTAGTTATTCACAACGTGATGTTCTATATGTGCAAGTATGAACTATGCAGTTCAATTTCATCAATACCAGTTTCAACAATACCACTATGAATGACTACATTAGGTTGCTGTATCTTGTAGTTAACAAGCCTTTCCATTTTTATTTAACCATAACCAGTGTACTTAGACCGGCACAATACCAGTTTGAATGACCATGTTTGCTTGTCGTTAAATGTTTGGCTTGTTGTAGTTAGCACACCTTTCCACTTGTTTTGCTTTACTAGCATGCTTAAACCTGCACACTGAACCTATCTTTTGGAGATTATTTTGTCTGCCGTGTGTAATTTTGGTTGATGTTTAGCCTGTTGAGCTTAACATGCATCTTGATGTACCTACACAGGACAATTTTGGGAACGACTGTTGTTTTCCATCGAGGTTAGTTTCATCCCATGGCTTATATCTGCTCACTGTTCAGGATATCGGTAGCTGGTACCATATAGGCCGGCGGCTGAGAAAGGACTAAACGGTGGATCGGACTTTTAACTGAATATACTTGCTACCCATTTTTCTTTAGGTTAACTAGGGCCATATGTAATATATCTGAGGCTACATAGCAACATGCACTATACTTAATGTCTAAATATGCAATCCTAGGTTACATAGAAACAAGGAAGAGTGTTACATTAATGTTCTAATGATGTCTAGATATACGTAGAAGAGCAGCAGCAGCAACACCAACAACACAACCATGTTTGGATACTCAACTTAGCTAGAGGTTAGAGTTAGTTTCTTGCTAATTACTAACCCTAAACTAACTCCATTCAAAGAGTTGTTTGGATGGCAGGGTTAGATTGACAATAAATGCACTAGGAGAACTAGCTCCAATTAGCACCTCTTGGGTTGGATACTAGTTTTTTTGGTTGAGTTATAGATGCAATTAGGTCAAACTAGCCCTCTTGTTTAGATATACTTTCGGGCTATTTGAGCCCGAACTAGCTCAAACTAACTATAACCAGTGGATACAATAGTAGATAATTTGTAAGAATGAACTAAACTCCTTCCGGCCCATAATATAAGATGTTAATTCATCTAATACGTGGGTATATTCGATGTTATAATATACTCCCTCCATTCCTAAATATTTTACTTTTTAGAGATTTCAAATGGACTACCACATACGGATGTATATAGACATATTATAAAAGAGTGTTGTACTACATCATTGTGCAATTGTTGTTTAGCTTCTAATATTAACTTGGTGCTTTTAGGTACATATGTCATTGGTAAAGATCCGCGTTTCGACCCTTTCTGCGTACGGGGCAATGAAATATCAATGAACCAGCATCAAGTGAGGAAGCTGATAAAGATTGTTAGTAAAATGGGTCCAAAGATGGCAATTAAACTACTTGTTTACACTTTATCCAAGACAACAGCAAACTGCAGGATGGTAAGTAAGAACTCTGCATCCTTCTTTTTACTGCCCATAATGAGTTGTGTTAGATGACAATGTCTGAATCTTTTTCCTTTGTAGTGTTTGCCAAAGAAGTTTACTCAGGATTACCTCTCAAACTACATGATTGGTGGGCATGCAAAGGTTAAAGTATTTCTACCAGAACACGATGATTATCTAGATGTTTTCATGAAGACTGTGAAGGATGGTCGGTCGGCCATCACAAGGGGTTGGACCAGAGTCGTGCGTGCCTTCTGCATGGAGGAGGGCACAATATGGGCATTCCGCTACACCTTGTTCAGCAACCAGAATATATTTCGCCTCTTTCTTTACCGTCTTTAATAGTACAAGTATACAGCTATGGTTCATCATTCTTTATTTGGTTCTTATGTAATTCTTGAACATATGTACCTATGAATTGAATAATGCATTGATTGTTTGAACCTGATGGATATGAATAAAGTTGTAGCATACATTCAAATTCAAATCCAAATCTGGTACAATTTGGAAAAGTAGCAATTAAATTACGATGAAATTATGCTCTCCAAGTTGTTACGGCACACACGGTTGGTAAAACACAAATGTTTGCGATATGCACCATAATCAGAGATGGTTCGCACAGAGGAAACATGTGCAAGTATGCACACAGTTGCCGTTTGCAAAGTGTGTGCGATGTCAGACAATATCACAAACGGTGCGGGAAAATGAAACGTTTGTGTTAGTTTCCTTATCATACACGATTCGCAACCATGAACTGTTTCTCATGAAGTATGCATCATATACGTTGCACCCCAGAATAGCGTGTGCGATAGTTGTCATGTACGATGATATTACGACGGTCCGACGTTTCGTAATCCTGTCTCACACTCGTACGACGATTAGCTTATCTTCTTAACGGTGAACCGTTTGTGATGGGCTGTGCATCATACATGTTCTACAATAGTGAACCATTTGTAATGGGTCACACATTGTAAACGTAGCACCACAGAATACCAACTGCGATGGCAATGCGAGAAGAAACGAGTAGGAGTACTGTAGGGGCCCTATCCCCGATGGTTTCTGGGTCATGTGGGAAGACCCTCCTATCTCCCACACTCACTTGGCGACGGTTCCAAATGTTGTCGCGGAAAGGGGTTTTAAACCGTTTGTTTAGGACCGACGCGCACCAGTGCACGCCTTTATGCAATACGTTTATGTGCTCAGACGGAAGATTTCATTTGGCTCTGTTCGCAACACTTCAGCATTCACTATCACAACCGCAGGGTTCATGCCGGAGCTTTGAGGAAGGCAATTGTGATGCCCCCAATTCAATCGTACAATAATCATACACGCAAACATCTACGATCAAGATCAGGGACTCACGGGAAGATATCACAACACAACTCTAAACACAAATAAAGTCGTACAAGCATCATATTACAAGCCATGGGCCTCGAGGGCTCGAATACAAGTGCTCGAACATAAATGAGTAAGTGTAAGCATTAATATCTTAGTACAGACATAAGTTAAACAAGGTGCCCTAAGATGGCTAGCACAAACTGGGATAGATATCAGAGAGGTACATGCCGCCTGCTTGGGATCCTCCTAACTACTCCTGGTAGTAGGCACCCTTGGTGTAGTAGAGGTGGTCGAAGGTGGCGTTTGGCTCCGGGGCTCCAACATATGGTTGCGACATCCGAGAAGATATGAAAAGGGAGAAAAGAGGGAGCAAAGCGACCGCGAGTACTCATCCAAAGTACTCGCAAGCAAGGATCTACACTATATATGCATTGGTATCAATGAAATGGGTAGTATCTGTGGACTGAACTGCAGAATGCCAGAATAAGAGGGGGATAGCTAGTCCTATCGAAGACTACGCTTCTGGCAACCTCCATCTTGAAGCATGTAGAAGAGTGTAGCTGGTAAATTCACCAAGTAATAACGTACAACATAATCCTACCCGGCGATTCTCCCCTCATCACCCTGTGGGAAAGCGATCACCGGGTTGTATCTGGCACTTGAAAGAGTGTGTTTTATTAAGTATCCGGTTCTAGTTGTCATGAGGTCAAAATACAACTCCAGGTCATCCTGTTATTGTGGACACGACTATTCGAATAGATTAATCTTCCGTGCAGGGGTGCGCCACATTACCCGACACGCTCGATCCCTCTGGCCGGCACACTTTCCTGGGTCATGTCCGGCCTCGAAAGATCAACACATCGCATCCCTACCTAGCCCTAACAGAGAGGTTAGCATGCCGGTCCAAATCTTAAGGGTGCAGGGGTCTTGGGCCCATCACCCTTTGCATTCCTACACGTTGCGTGGGTGGCCGGTGAGCAGACCTAGCAACCTCCATTACAAAGGAAGTTGCTTTATGCGGTCCAACCCGGTGTGCACCCTCAGTCGCTGACGTTTTTGGAGGCTTCGGCTGATACTACGATGCCGGTTGCCCATATCTTGTCCCACATGGCGGTTAGTGCGTATAGGTCAATACCAACTCAGATCAAATAACCAATCTCGTTAAGTGTGTTATTTGAAGTAACTGCGGACGACTGCCATGGTCCAGGCACAGCTGTCTCCTAGGTGGTCACAACCTGCCATGTTGCTCTGCCACAAAGTAACACTCGGGGAGGAGGAGGCGTCAGGAACCTAGGCCCACCAGTACCAGGATGGAAGCAACTGTCCTTTCAGCCCACATTGGAATCACTTGCGGGTACTCTACGAGCCGACCTTACTTTAGTCACATCATGTATCCTGTAAAGTACGTACATATGTACATACCCGTGATCACCTCTCGAAGTGACCATGACCCGATAGTATAACATAGCAGACGGACAAGAATGTAGGGCCACTAATGGAATATTAGCATCCTATACTAAGCATTTAGGGTAGTAGGTAAAGATATCAACAATCATAGCAACAATGATAGGCTATGTAGCAATATAGGATCAAACCGAAGAAACAGTAACACTAATCTAATGCAAGCAGTAGATGGAAAGAGTAGGCGATATCAGGATGACCAAGGGGGGTTTGCTTGCCTGGAAGCTCTGCAGACAAACATGGACCCTCGACGGTGAAGTGGACGATCACCGGTTCAATCGCGGTCTCAGGGTCTACCAGAAAGGAAGTAATAGAGGGGGGGGGGACACAATAAATAATAGAGCAATCAAAAGCATCACAAAGCAAGACATGACAATAAGCAGCGCTAGGGTAACCTAACGCAGTGCTACGTTAAAGACGAAGCAGGAAAATATGTGGGGGTGTTTTCCCTGTGTAAGGCATTTTCTTGATAGATTAAAAGAGGGGGACGGTTCATTTTTAAGCATGCTAGGGGCATGTGACAGATGAACGGGTTGCATAAACGGATTAGCTGGATTTTTCTGAACAACTTTCATATAAAAATTATTTTTATTCGAGGAACGGTTTATTTTATAGGAATTTCTAAAGTCTATTTCATTTTCTGGAATTTCTAGATTTGATAATAATTCAAGTTGACCAAGTTAATTGACTGGTCAAAAGGGGGAAGGGTATGGCCCACATGTCATAGACTGTACCTAAACAAATAAATAAAACTAACCTAATTAAATGGGACCCACATGTCATAGGGTAGCAACGAATTTAAGTAGCACTAATTAGTCCCTAAACTAATTTACAAAGGGCCGGCCACACATCCAGCCACGGTTGTGTTGCCATGGCCATCACGCATGGGTGCATAGTCACGACGGCCATGACCATTTGCAGTAGTAGCAAGCAACAACTTAGTAGCATGAGTAAGTAGAAGTCGAGAAGCAACGGCGCAAGAGCAGCTAGCAGGAGCAATGGAAGAGCAGCAGTAGCGTGGCAAGCACCAACAACGATAACAGGCAGTAGCGCGACAAGCACCAACATCGACAGCAGGCAGCAGCACTAGCACCTAAGCATCAGCAAGCAGCAGCACGCAGAGCAGCAACAGTAGTGCAGCAGCAGAGCAACAACAGCAACAGGAGTGACGCGGCAGCAGTCAGCATGGGCGCGTGTCAGCTTCAGCTGGCGGACAGGTAGGGGCACGACGGGCATGGCTAGGCTGCGCGGGAGTGCGGATAGTGGCGGGGTGAACGCGAGGATGCGCGGCCGGAGTTAGGGAAGGGCGTCGGTGATGACCGTGCTCTCGCCACGGGCCATGGTTTTGTTTGCACGATTGGTTTCATTTGAATGTTAGAGCTCGCGTGCGTCTCCTGGTCGTTATGAGGTTCACCGAGGTGGTCGGAATCGTCAGCTACGATGAGCTGGGCAGCGTTCATGGTTCGGGCTTCAACAGAAACGAGGCTGGAGCTTGCTAGGTTGCTGGCTAGGGGTTGCAAACAACAATAATTGTATAACTGAAGAATTCTTAAGGTAACATGACAACAAAGGCCACATAGCAGTAGATCAAGCACTTCTCTAGACTAACTTAACAAATTCAGAGTAACCCCATATCACCAGAGCATCACAGGAACACATAAATAAAGCAAGTACACATGGGCAGCTACTAACAAACCCTAAATCAACATGAATTTATCATCAGAGAGCACCAGTAGGAGTTGGTGCTTGATTACAACACCTAGCAACAACTATTTGAACCCCACATACATCCTAAATCATGTCCAAGGCCATGCAGGAGCAAGATCATGGAGAAGGAATAGGGAGGAGCTCACCAAAGGAAGACTCAACCTCCTCCCCATCCTCTGTGTTGTCATCCTCGTCGCTCTCCTCGTTGTCATTTTCATCGTCTTCATCCTCCTCTAAGTAGCAGCGTTCAGAATCACTCATCGTGTCCTCGGGCGATGGGTCTACCACCGGTATCTTGGAGATTATCTTCGGGAAATCCTGAAGGGAGAATTCGTCAGGGGGTTTGGAGTCAGACACATAGAAAACAGTGCATACATAAACTGACTGACGTCGCATACATACCTCTAAGGTCTGCAAATATTTGGACTACAGAGGAACACTCCTGGTCCCCCTCGGGTTTTCTCGGGCATAGCTGATGGCCTTGATATTGGCCCATACGTCCTTCTCTCCGAGCTCCTCGGGGTGCACTCGGGTGGGGTCACTCGGTCGTTCGTACATCCACATCGGGTGGACTATGGCCTGCAATGGTTGTATACGCCGAGTGAGGGACGTCTCTAGCAAATCCATACCGTTGACGCCAGCATTCACAGCGCCGATGAGGGCCGTGGACAAGATACCTCCGCCTTCTCGTCCTTCGCCATAGAGGGAGATGGAGGAGCCCTCACCCTCTCCGAGGAATATGGTGGGAGGCTCGATCGAGTGTTGGAGCTAGGGGCATCTCTTCAGTAGAACAAGGTGCCCTCCCACCCTTTGACAAAGTCAGGGAAGCTCTTCTTTGGGAAAGATCTTCCTCCGCGAACTTGGATGCCCAAACCCTCGCATAGCTGGGTGATGTGGGTCTTCTCGCCAGTCGGCGAGTCTTTCTTGACGGTCATCGACCAACAACTGAAGATTGAAATGACCAGAGACCGATGCTCCAGGCGCCTTCCATGTATTCCGAGTTTCTCCTTGTGTTTTATTTGCCTATTGCATTCTTCATAGCATCATTTGCATTGCATCACGCCATCAATTTCAGAACCCAACTAAAACTCACATAAATAAATTGTATGAATCTTTGATCCATTTAAATTGAGAGAAATGCACATGGTGGTTTATATTTATAACATATATCCTCCCAATATTATTATGGAGCTACAAAAATTATATTCCATTAATTTGGAATTTACCACAACACACATGCATGTTAAATCCCTGGGCCTTTCCTTCTTCAAGTTTTGACTCTCTAACATTGCCTATAATTCCTTTCCCATCTATCGAGGCGCTTTCTAAATTCTCAACATTTTTGGAAACTCATAAAACTTCATCCTAGTTCAAACCATTTGAATGAAATTCAAATGAGTTTGAATTCAACTTCACACATGTGCCCACTTTTATTTTTTCTAGGATCAAGCTCATTTTTGTGAGTCCGGGAAAATTACCCGCATGCTCAAATCCTTTCCCTAACCCCCCTCTTCCTTTTTCTTATCTCTAATTATTTTCTATTAAAGAAAATAAGAGGGAGAGAGAAGAGAGTCCAGCCCACCTCGGCCTCCTAGCAGGCCGCTAAGGCCTAGGCCCATCTGACCCCCTCCTATAACCCTAGCCCCTCACTGCGCTCTCTGCAGATCCCCATATCTCCCTCTCGTTCCTGCCCGTCGCCACACGAGCACACATAAAGGTGCGGCACCCTTGCCCCATCCCCGACCGGCTCTCCCCCTGCTCCTCCACGCGGTGCTGACCGGCGACCAAGACAAACGGGAACCGCATCGGAGCTCCTTCCTCTACGCCCATGCCGACCAAGTCCCTCTTGATACGTCTCCAACATATCTACTTTTTCTCACACTTTTCCTCTTGTTTTGGACTCTAATTTGCATGATTTGAATGAAACTAACCCCGGACAAATGTTGTTTTCAGCAGAACCACCATGGTGTTGTTTTGTGCAGAAATAAAAGTTCTCAAAATGGAACGAAATTTCACGAGGAATTTTTATGTAATAAATGAGAATTTCTGGAGCCAAGACCTACCGGAGAGGGGGCCCTGGGTGGGCACAACCCACCAGAGCATGCCCCCCTCTCCTAGCGCGCTCAGGTGCATTGTACCCAGCTGGTGGCCTCGCAGACCTCAACCATGACACTATGAATTCCTACTTTGGGAGAGAAAATCAGGGAGAAAGAATTATCATGATCCACGAGACGGAGCCGCCGCCAAGCCCTGTTCTTCCTCGGGAGGGCAAATTTGGAGTCCGTTTGGGGCTCCGGAGAGGGGGATCTTCGTTCTTCGTCATCACCAACCCTTCTCCATCGCCAATTCCATGATGCTCCCTACCGGGAGTAAGTAATTCCTTCGTAGGCTCACTGGTCGGTGAGGAGTTGGATGAGATTCATCATGTAATCGAGTTAGTCTTGTTAGGGCTTCATCCCTAGTATCCACTATGTTCTTAGATTGATGTTGCTATGACTTTGCCATGCTTAATGCTTGTCACTTTGGGCCCGGGTGCCATGATTTCAGATCTGAACCATTTATGAATTCATCATTATATCCATGTTTTAGATCCGATATTGCAAGTTACAGTCACCTACTACGTGTTATGATCCGGCAACCCTGGAGTGGCAACAACCGGGCCCACTCCCGGTGATGACCGTAGTTTGAGGAGTTCATGTATTCACTATGTGTTAATGCTTTGCTACGGTTCTCTAGTAAAATGAGGCCTTAATATCCCTTAGTTTCCAATATGGACCCTACTGCCACAGGAGGGTAGGACAAAAGATGTCATGCAAGTTCTTTTAATAAAGCACGTATGACTATGTACGGAATACATGCCTATATTATATCGATGAATCGGAGCTAGTGCCGTATCGTCGTAGGTTATAACTGTCACATGATGAATATCATCCAACAAGTCACCGATCCAATGCCTACAAACTTTTCCATATTGTTTCTACTAAGTTATGATACGTCTCCAACGTATCTAGCATTTTTGATTGTTCCATGCTATATTATATTCTGTTTTGGACATTATTAGGCTTTATTATACACTTTTATATTATTTTTGGGACTAACCAATTAACCGGAGGCCCAGCCCAGAATTGTTGTTTTTTTGCCTATATTAGGGTTTCACAGAAAAAGAATATCAAACGGAGTCCAAATGGAATGAAACCTTCGGGAACATGATTTTTGGAACGAACGTGATCCAGAGGACTTGGACCCTACGTCAAGACATCAACCAGGAGGCCACGAGGTAGGGGGGCGCGCCTACCCCCCTAGCCGCGCCTTCCACCCTCATGGCCCCCCTGTTGCTCCACTGACGTACTCCTTCCTCCTATATATACCTACGTACCCCCAAACTACCAGATACGGAGCCAAAACCCTAATTCCACCGCCGTAACTTTCTGTATCCACGAGATCCCATCTTGGGGCCTATTCCGGAGCTCCGCCGGAGGGGGCATCGATCACAGAGGGCTTCTACATCAACATCATAGCCCTTCCGATGAAGTGTGAGTAGTTTACCTCAGACCTACGGGTCCATAGTTATTAGCTAGATGGCTTCTTCTCTCTTTTTGGATCTCAATAAAAAGTTCTCCACCTTTCTTGTGGAGATCTATTCGATGTAATCTTCTTTTGCGGTGTGTTTGTTGAGACCGATGAATTGTGGGTTTATGATCTAGTTTATCTATGAACAATATTTGAATCTTCTTTGAATTCTTTTATGTATGATTGGTTATCTTTGCAAGTCTTTTCGATTTATTAGTTTGGTTTGGCCTACTAGATTGATCTTTCTTGCAATGGGAGAAGTGCTTAGCTTTGGGTTCAGTCTTGCGGTGTCCTTTCCCAGTGACAGTAGGGGCAACAAGGCATGTATTGTATTGTTGCCATGGAGGATAAAAAGATGGGGTTTATTTCATATTGCATGAGTTTATCCCTCTACATCATGTCATCCTGCTTAAAGCGTTACTCCGTTCTCTTGAACTTAATACTCTAGATGCATGCTGGATAGCGGTCGATGTGTGGAGTAATAGTAGTAGATGCAGGCAGGAGTCGGTCTACTTGTCTCGGACGTGATGCCCATATACATGATCATACCTAGATATTCTCATAACTATGCTCAATTCTGTCAATTCAACCACACCTGGAGATTAATTATCTGTTGCAAAGTGATCAATAGCAAAGTGATCAATGCCTTGAATACTTATGCTCTCGAGAGAAGCCACTAGTGAAACCTATGGCCCCCGGGTCTATCTTCCATCATATTAATCTTCCAGTACTAAGTTATTTTTATTGCCTTTTATTTTACTTTGCATCTTTATAATAAAAATACCGAAAATAATATTTTATTATATCTATCAGATATCACTCTCGTAAGTGACAGTGTAGGGATTGAAAACCCCTCATCGCGTTGGTTGCGAGGATATATTTGTTTGTGTGGGTACAAGGGACTCGTGTGTGGCCTCCTACTGGATTGATACCTTGGTTCTCAAAAATTGAGGGAAATACTTACGCTACTCTGCTGCATCACCCTTTCCTCTTCAAGGGAAAACCAACGCAAGTGCTCAAGTGGTGGCAAGAAGGATTTCTGGCGCCGTTGCCGGGGAGGTATACGCAAAAGTCAACATACCAAGTACCCATCACAACCCTTATCTCCCGCATTACATTATTTGCCATTTGCCTCTCGTTTTCCTCCCCCACTTCACCCTTGCCGTTTTATTCGCCCTCTCTCTCTCTATCCTCCCTCTCTTTCTCTATTTGCCTCTTTTTGCCTTTTGCACTTTCTGCCGTTATGTCTGAAATTGGGGAAATTATTGTCGATATGGACAATAATAATATCATGAAAAATTATGATGCTCCTGTTGAAGAACCCCCTATCTTACATACAAAAAAAATTCCGTATTGGTAGTGGTAATATTATTGGAAAAAGAGTTATCCAAGATTTCTTTACTTGTGCCCGTGCTTTACCTTCTATGGGTAGTTCTATCCTTCATAGAACTAGTAGTCTTGCGGACGCTATTGCCATGCTTGTAGTTGAACTTGAAAGACAATTCATGCACATGCACCCTTGCATACAAAGGATTTTCCTATAATTTTCTAATATTGAGCATTCTTCTGTTAAGCGTGCCACTACTATCTTTTTGGCTCATGAGTTGAGATTCATAATAAAAGAGGCCAAAGAAATCTTTGCGCATTATAGGGTGGACACTTGCCGTCCTCCCATAGAGGCTATTCTTTTTGATCAAGAAGAAATAATGCGCTTTGAATCTCTAGACTATGTTGCTTTCAACGAAAATCTTAGAAAAAGGGTTCCTACCAATGTTTTAGTTGATAGAATTTCTGAACTTAATGATGATTTGGCCAATCTAAATAATGAAATAGGATATTCTCTTGAGTATAGGCTCACAAAGTTATGTCAAAAGAATGCTTATAATGATGAATTGGTTGTGCAATACGAAGGGCCAAAGGAGGAGCCTATACCTCCCAAAGTTGATCTTGGGGACTTTTGTCCCATTAAATTTAGCCCTTTTGATTACTTTTGCTTGCCTCAAAGAAAACTTGGTGCCGAACGTAGATAATATGAAATGAGTTTTAATGATCTATCTTACTATTATTGCAACACCTGGATCTATCCTTGCTTTCTATGCCTAGCTAGGGGCGTTAAACGATAGCGCTTGTTGGGAGGCAACCCAATTTTTATTTTATTCCTTGCTTTTTGCTCCTGTTTAGTAATAAATAATTTATCTATCCTCTGTTTTGGTTGTGTTTTTTCTGTTTAATTAGTTTTTGTGCCAAGTAGAACCGTTGGGAAGAATTGGGGAAAGTCTTGTTAAACTTGCTGTAAAAACACAAACTTTAGCGCTCACGAGAACTGCTGCCATTTTTATTTGGAAAGTGCTATTTAGTTAATTATTTTTGCAGATCATTAATAGGTAAATTCCTCACGTCCAGAAATTTATTTTAGAATTTTTGGGGTTCCATATATTGAGTTACCTACAGATTACTACAGACTGTTCTGTTTTTGACAGATTCTGTTTTTCATGTGTTGTTTGCTTATTTTGATGAATATATGGCTAGTAAAATAGTTTATAAACCATAGAGAAGTTGGAATACAGTAGGTTTAACACCAATATAAATAAAGAATGAGTTCATTACAGTACCTTGAAGTGGTGTTTCTTTTTCTTTCGCTAACGGAGCTCACGAGATTTTCTACTTTAAGTTTTTTTTGTGAAGTTTTCAAGTTTTGGGTAAAGATTTGATGGATTATGTAACACGGAGTGAAAAGAGCCTAAGCTTGGGTATGCCCATGGCACCCCCAAGATAATCTAAGGACACCTAAAATCCAAAGCTTGGGGATGCCACGGAAGGCATCCCCTCTTTTGTCTGCTTCTATCGGTAACTTTACTTGGAGCTATATTTTTATTTACCACATGATATGTGTTTTGCTTGGAGCATCTTGTATTATTTGAGTCTTTATTTTTTAGTTTTCCACAATCATCCTTGCTGCACACACCTTTTTGAGAGAGACAGACATGATTCGGAAATTATTAGAATACTCTATGTGCTTCACTTATATCTTTTGAGTTATATAGTTTTTGCTCTAGTTCTTCATTTATATTTTTTAGAGCACGGTGGTAGATTTGTTTTATAGAAACCATTGTTCTCTCATGCTTCACTTAGATTATTTTTGACAGTCCTACAAAACAGCATGGTAATTTGCTTTAATTATTTGAGGCATTCAAGATTAATAGATAAAATTTTCTTATGAGTGTGTTGAATACTATGAAAAGTTTGAAACTTGATAATTGTTTTGAGATATGGAGATGGTGATATTAGTCATGCTAGTTGAGTAGTTGTGAATTTGAGAAATGCTTGTGTTGAAGTTTGTGATTCCCGTAACCTGCACATATGGTGAACCGTTATGTTAATAAGTCGGAGCATGATGTATTTATTGATTGTCCTCCTTATGAGTGGCGGTCGGGGATGAGCGATGGTCTTTTCCTACCAATCTATCCCCCTAGGAGCATGTGTGTAGTACTTTGCTTCGATAACTAATAGATTTTTGCAATAAGTATGTGAGTTCTTTATGATTGATGTTGAGTCCATGGATTATATGCACTCTCACCCTTCCACCATTGCTAGCCTCTCTAACACTGCGCACCTTTCGCCGTTATCATATACCCACCATATACCTTCCTCAAAACAGCCATCATACCTACCTATCATGGCATTTCCATAGCCATTCCGAGATATATTGCCATGCAACTTTCCACCATTCCGTTTATCATGACACTTTAACGCCCTCGATGCGGCTATATCTCCCACGTGTCGAAGCACGACTTAGAGGCATAACCGCATTGAAAGCAATGTCGCAAGTGAGGTAATCTTCACACAACCCATGTAATACATACGGGGAAAAAGGTACATAGTTGGCTTACAATCTGCACTTCACACAATTACATGAATAAAGCATTACATTCAGCAGATACAATCAAGGTCCGACTACGGAACCAGAATAAAAGAAGACTACCCCAAATCCTACATAGATCCCCGATCGTCCCAACTGGGCTCCACTACACGATATCATTGGCACCTGCAAACTGGTTTTGGAAGTATCTGTGAGTCACAGGGACTCAGCAATCTCACACCCTCGCGATCAAGACTATTTAAGCTTATAGGAAGGGTAAAAGGTAAGAGGTGGAGCTGCAGCAAGCGACTAGCACATAGGGTGGCTAACATACGCAAATGAGAGCGAGAAGAGGAGGCAAAGCACAGTCGAGAAACTATGATCAAGAAGTGATCCTAAAACAACCTACGTCAAGCATTACTCCAACACCATGTTCACTTCCCGGACTCCGCCGAGAACAGACCATCACGGTAACACACGCGGTTGGTGCATTTTAATTAAGTTCAACTTCAGGTTTTCTACAACCGGACATTAACAAATTCCCATCTGCCCATAACCGCAGGCACGACTTTCGAAAGTTCAAATCCCTGGAGGGGTGTCCCAACTTAGACCATCACAAGCTCTCACGGTCAACGAAGGATATTCCTTCTCCCAAGAGAATCTGATCAGACTCGGCATCCCGGTTACTAGACATCCTTGACAATGGTAAAACAAGTCCAGCAACACTGCCCGAATGTGCCGACAAATCCCGATAGGAGCTGCACATATCTCGTTCACAGGGCACACACAGATGAGACATCCTACGAGTAAAACCAACCCTCAAGTTGCCCCGAGGTGGCCCCGCAGTCTACTCGGTCATACCAACACTCAGAGGAGCACTAGCCCAGGGGGGTTTAAATAAAGATGACCCTTGAGTCTGCAGAACCCAAGGCCAAGAAAAGGCTAGGTGGCGAATGGTAAAACTAATGTTGGGCATTGCTGGAGGAGTTTTATTCAAGGCGAACTTTCAAGGGGTTCCCATTATAACCCAACCGTGTAAGGAACGCAAAATCCGGGAACATAACACTGATATGACGGAAACTAGGGCGGCAAGAGTGGAACAAAACACCAGGCATATGGCCAAGCCTTCCACCTTTTACCAAGTATATAGATGCATTAATTAAAATAAGAGATATTGTGATATCCCAACAAATATTCATGTTCCAACACGGAACAAACTCCAATCTTCACCTGCAACTAACAACACTATAAGAGGGGCTGAGCAAAGCGATCACATAGCCAAACAACGGTTTGCTAAGACAAGGTGGGTTAGAGGCTTGGCTTAACGTTATGGGAGGCATGATAAGCAAGTGGTAGGTATCGCAGCATAGGCATAGCAAAAGAGCGAGCAACTAGCAAGCAAAGATATAAGTGATTTCGAGAGTATTGTCATCTTGCCTGAAATCCCACAAGGAAAAAGAATGAGTCCATGAAGAAGACAAACGGACGTAGACGAACGTGTCCTCACAAACGCGACATAAACGGAACCAACCCGAAGAAGCAACACCGGAAAGAAGCACACAACATAGTAAACAACCAACACATGAACATGGTATGATATGCGGGATGCAGTATGGAATGCATATGCATGATTCGGAAAGGATTGATTGAACCTGGCCTCAACTTGGAAATCCAAGAGTGACACTGGAAAAAGGAGTTGATTTCGGTTGAAATCGATATAAAGATCACCGAAATCGGATGCACGGTTTGGAAATGGCAAGCAAAACAAATATGGCACTGGTCTGCGATAAATTGCAAGTGGCCATCTAAATGTATCAAGGTAAATAAGCTACAACACTCAAACATGACAACAAAATGCATGGCAGGGATCCACTCATGATGCTTGACAAAATAAGAACACTGAGCTATGGCTAATTCACTCATTAACAGGTTCAAACAAGCATGGCAAAAGAGCAAACGATAACAAGTTACAAACTTAGTGAAATTAACAGCATGTCAGGAATTTATCATCAGGAAGCAATGTTTAGAGCATGATAACTATATGCTACAGGAACATATAATGGCAAATCAAGGCATGGCATGAAGCTACTCTAAGCATATAACAAAAGTCCCTTAGTGACCATGAGCCAAAAGGGATCAGAAAATACAATTGCAAGCATGTGAACATAGGAAAAACATAAGCAGATTCAGACTTAGTGAAAAACTGGAGCATGGCAAAACAGTTAACAAGTAGGCACGTTTACGAGCTCGATGCACTCACTACGAGGAATTGCATGACAAACTAAGCATACACCCTTCAAGAAGACATGGCATAGAAGCTAGACATGGCAAGAACAACATCATAGCATGCACGGATCAATAGCAACAACCTCGGCAAAATCGCTCAACATGTTAACATTCTGCCAGGAACATTTTATAGCAAAAGTAGAGCTCGAATGACTCAAGCTAGGGTGCTCCATAAATGCAAACAAAGGCATGGATGGATAGAGGACCACAATAATAACAAAACATCCTTACTGATCATCCTCAAAAGGGGCACGGATCACTAGGAAACAACATGAACATATGGCATAAAAACAATAACCGGACAAGGACTTAGTGAAATCCTATGTCCCTGAAATCAACATCATTGAGTAAGCTACTTTGCATGCTTGTGCTAGTCAGCACGAAGATCACAAAAATAAATGGCATACACCCCTGTAAAGATAACATGGCATACATCAATATACATGTAGAGCTCAGGATCATAGCATGCACACATTAATCATGGCAAAAATGACAAAAGGCCATTTGCTGAAACAGATCTGAAACTGTCATCACAGCATTTCGAGCATCAAGATGAGCTCAAAGAAAATGATATAATGAGATGAAATGATGTACTCGTCGAGACGAACATTTTGATAGGCTACACGCATGAATCGGAGTCACGATGAGGAAGTTATGATGCGATGAAAAATGCATAAAATATCTAGGAGTTGGAGAGAAAATCAACCGAGATCTAGGGTTCTTCGGCACGCGAACCGAGGCAGCAGCGGATCTCGCCGGAGTTGACCCAGAGCTCGCCGGAGTAGACGGAGGTGGCAGATCCTGCCAGATCGCGCTGGATCCAGGCCGATCCGGGCGCGCGGCGGCGTGGGGAAGGACGGCGGCGGAGGGCACGGCGTG
>NC_041386.1:406613344-406677928 GCF_002162155.2 Triticum dicoccoides
GGGCCGCGGGGAGGGCCGGCCACGGGGCCCCGCGGGCCGGGCGCGGTGGAGACGAGGGGCGGGACAGGTACCGGCCTGGGAGTGGAGGAGAAATACGGCGGCGCTGAGTTGTCATCTCCGGATTGGCCGGAGTGAGGTGGTTGAGGCGGCGGACATGTCCGTTGCGGGAGGAAGAAATGTCCGCCGGCGCGAGGGGAATTTTTAGGGTTTTCAACTGCGCGAGAATTTTGGAGGAGAGCACATATTTATAGGTAGAGGGAGCTAGGAGAGTCCAAATGAGGTGCGGTTCACAGCCACGCGATCGTGATTGAACGGCCAAGACGATGGAGGAGGTTTAGGTGGGTTTTGGGCGACTTTGGAAGGGTGTTGGGCTGCAACACTCACGAGGCCTTTTCGGTCCATCGGTTAACCGTTGGAGTATCAAACGAAGTCCAAATGGCACGAAACTTGACAGGCGGTCTACCGGTAGTAAACCAAGGCCGCATGACAAGTCTCGGTAATCCGAGAACGTTTAACACCCACACACGAAAAGAGGTAGAAAGGGACACCGGATGACATAGGAGCATCGGATTGCAAAACGGACAACGGGGAAAAAGCTCGGATGCATGAGACGAACATGTATGCAAATGAAATGCACATGATGACATGATATGCAATGCATGACACGCAAGCAATGACAAGGCAACAACAGCGAAAAACTGGAGGACAGCTGGCACATCGGTCTCGGGGCGTTACAACACTCCACCACTACGAGAGGATCTCGTCTCGAGATCTAGAATGGCACCGGAGGGAAAACGGAAGAGAAAGAGAAGAGGTAAAACTAATTGCTTATTGGACAAATGAGTGAAGCCAACAAACCTTGAAAAGGTTAAGCCATTTCGAGAAAAGAATGCAACGGAGATAAACGAAGTTGAAGACACTCCGTTAGAAAAAGAGGAACAAGGAAGAACAACTTCGGGCAGCACTCCGATTGAAAAGAAAAGGAATTGAATAAGAACTTGGTAAGATGAGAAGATACTTGATGAAATCACAACACACTTCCTCCGAAACTATTCAATGAATGTAACAAGGGGTAAGAAAGATCTCAGACAGCACTCCGGTTGAGAAGAGATGAGAGTCTTGATAAGGCGAAAAGAACTTGAGCAAAATGGCACAACATTTTGGTTAAATGGATAGGCATGAAAAGAACATGATCTTTGACAAAACGAGATGATGGGTTGAAAAGAACAACATCGCAAAGCCTCCGGAACAAAAGAATGGAAGATAGATAATTGAAATAGGGGAATGGACAAGAAAATGCCAACTTCTGGAAAGGCATCTTTAGGAGAAGGGTCGAACGGAGTTGCTGGAAAACCAACAATGAAAGGATAAGCTTGATATGGACTAATAGAAGACATCTCAAAATTATGAGGTGACAACTTGCCACTCACGGAATAGATTTGATTGGTAAAAACAAGGAGATGAGAAAACTTATTTCACCGGGAGGATAAATGAAGAACTTGGGTCAATTATAAGCACCATAATTTCAACAAACCTTAGGGAAGGCTTTAGGTGAACTATAACCCAAGATAACCCCAAAGAAGAGATTGATGGATTTAAAATACGTCAGTCTTAACAACATGTGAATCATGAAACATGATCTCAAATTATCAAGAATGACATAATACCACCTTAAATGGTATGGAAGAAAGAATTGCACTCCGGATTGCAAGATGAATGATGCTTGAGCTCCTTTGGAAAGAATCTCGATGAACACTTTGAGAAGGGATTAAATCCTTGGTGAACCATCATGTAGAACCTCCATGAAGAACTTAGGTCCACAAAAGACTGATCAAACGAAAGGAAAGAGAAGTTGAAAACACAAGGTGAAGCCTTGCGATGATTTAGAAGGAGCTTCGCGACGAGATAATGGGGAAAAGCTTGGAACTCCGGAAAAGAAAGATGAAACAAATGAAACCAAGAATGTGATGGACCTCCGGGATAAGGAATTAATCACTTATGTAAAAACACGAATAAGAATAACGTTATGCTTATCCTTCACCAATTTAAATTGATGACAGGCAACGGATTTGGCATACTACTTATTCTCGTAGAAAGGGTTAAGATAGATATAGCACAAACTTGAGAAAAGACTTCAATGAATCACCGTTAAGATTGAAATAACGAATGAATTGGTATGATAACGAAGGAAACGAAATCTTGAATGAACCACCGTAAGAATTGAAAACTAACGAAGTAAAGGGGTGAATCACCGGTAAGAATTAGCAAATGAATGAAGATACATGAGAGAATTTAGATACAAAAAAGCAAAGAGATCATGAACTGATTAGAGAATATACTTCAATGATGCACCGGTTAGATTTGGAAAATGTGAGCTGCCAGCTGAAATGAATAATATTTGAAAAGATGGCCTTTGGAGGAAAGAAATGGAAAACAACTCATGAAATGCTCCGGATGGGTGAAAAGAATTCTCACGATCAAAAAAAATTATGAGAGGATGTCATAAGGCTAGCACCATGAATCTTGAAGAGAAAGGAACAAGATTTAGAGAAAATCTTCTTGGGTCTTCAAATGATGAGAATGACAATGAGAAACACCACCATGAATTGTTGATGCACTCCGGAATGAAAAATAGAAAAGGTTGATCCAATGATGAAAAGAATTTGAAAGATCTTGGAGAAAACATGTGACTGATGATGAATCATTCTTACGTCAAACTTTGAAATGAATTTGAGAATAACTCCGGGAAAATAAGAAGAGTCAAGTAAGATCCTAGGAAAAGACCTGTGGGTTAGGGCCCACTCAAAAGGAAACACCGTTGAACAATTTAAAAGAGAGATTGCACCGGTTGTATTAAATGGCTAGAATGAGATAACAACCTCTAAATAGGTTGAACTGATCTTGAATGACAAGACGAGCCTTCTGAGTTATCTTCAGCACTACGGAACAAATGAATAGCGAGAAGTGAATTATAATGTGGTGCAACGGCATAATAAAACATGGAAACAGGGACAGCATATGATCAACAAAGCTTGACTTGAATCCACCGGAGAAGAAAAAGAACGAAGAATGATGAACTTGCAGCTCCGTTCGAATCTTCATGAGAAATAATCGGATAAGACATTGACTGAAAGGAATGGAGAGACTTCATATCCATAAAATGGATAACGAACTAAGAAATCCGAGTCCTTGAAGAAAAAGGGGGTGGGTGGGTGGGAAAACAAAGGCAACTTGGAACGAATGAAGCACTTGAAGAGAAACACACCGGTGAAAAGGATTGACATGACAATCTCGATTATCATGAAGGATTGGTATTTACATCGGAGTATGAGAACACCGATTAGGAAAGGTATGTAATCAACATTTGACTTTGAAGCAACTCGACCACCACAACTCAACACCAAACAAAGGATTGGCTTGCAGAATAAGCCAGAACAAACATATGATAGAGATTTCATCCGAAGTTTTTGTGGTGGGGCCTACACGGGCTCGATCGTACATCACCATCATGTACAAGGCAGTGCACATGACATACGAAGCGTCCCCGAGTCAGCATAGCCAGTGACTCTTTAAGACACATAGAGACCACTGTAAAACCAACCGTGAATAGGCGGACCACTAGACGTCGAACCCCAATTTCATATCATACATCTGTCGGAAAGATATCGTAAGAGCTACTTGAATTCCCACTTATAAACTCCCGAAATTCTCCGGTTATGCAATCAGGTGTTGGGGATACAGGGGAAGCATAATATCTCACCCAGAACTAACAAATCCTACATCCAGCTGTATCCATCCTTCAACACATAACCAAGACACCTTCGGAAATCATTTACCTCAACCTTCGAAAAGCATCCGTTATACGAGTTATGGCAATACTCCCGAACTCCCGCCCTAGTAGTGGGTGGCGTCGAGGTTATCGCGCCAACAACTGCATATAAGAGATTTTCGATGTCGGCGAACTCAGGTATTCCAGAATTGCAACGATAAAATTGTGACAACAACACCTCGGAGCTCAACTCCCCGGGACACTGCCACAACCCCTAAATGTCAGGAGGCACCAAGAACAATGTTCTCGTCACAAAACCATCAGAACGATTCCAAGATACCCGCGTGATCCTAAATTTTTTTAGTGAAATTTGAGAAGATAAGAGTCAAAACTCTACGTCAGGATGCCTCACCAGAGCGACGAAGGGACTGAGGAGTAAAAAGAATCCTACTCGCCGATATATATAATCCTAAATGACTCAAAACATTTTTCTAGACTCAACAATGCCAGCGATTTGATCAAGCAGGGGGCTCGTAAGGTCGGGGAAGGCTCTGATACCAACTTGTAATGCCCTCGATGCGGCTATATCTCCCACGTGTCGAAGCACGACTTAGAGGCATAACCGCATTGAAAGCAATGTCGCAAGTGAGGTAATCTTCACACAACCCATGTAATACATAAGGGAAAAAGGTACATAGTTGGCTTACAATCGCCACTTCACACAATTACATTAATAAAGAATTACATTCAGCAGATACAATCAACGTCCGACTATGGAACCAAAATAAAAGAAGACTACCCCAAATGCTACACAGATCCCCGATCGTCCCAACTGGGCTCCACTACTGATCAATTGGAAACGAAACAACACAAAGAATGAGATCTTCATAGAGCTCCTCCTTGAGCTCGGTTGCAGCACCTGCACGATATCATCGGCACCTGCAAACTGGTTTTGGAAGTATCTGCGAGTCACGGGGACTCAGCAATCTCACACCCTCGCGATCAAGACTATTTAAGCTTATAGGAAGGGTAAAAGGTAAGAGGTGGAGCAGCAGCAAGCGACTAGCATATATGGTGGCTAACATACGCAAATGAGAGCGAGAAGAGGAGCATAGCACGGTCGAGAAACTATGATCAAGAAGTGATCCTAGAACAACCTACGTCAAGCATTACTCCAACACCGTGTTCACTTCCCGAACTCCGCCGAGAAGAGACCATCACGGTTACACGCGGTTGGTGCATTTTAATTAAGTTCAACTTCAGGTTTTCTACAACTGGACATTAACAAATTCCCATCTGCCCATAACCGCGGGCACGGCTTTCGAAAGTTCAATCCCTGCAGGGGTGTCCCAACTTATCCCATCACAAGCTCTCACGTTCAATGAAGGATATTCCTTCTCCCAAGACAATCCGATCAGACTCGGCATGCCGGTTACAGGACATCCTCGACAATGGTAAAACAAGTCCAGCAACACCTCCCGAATGTGCCGACAAATCCCGATAGGAGCTGCACATATCTCATTCTCAGGGCACACTCAGATGAGACATCCTACGAGTAAAACCAACCCTCAAGTTGTCCCGAGGTGGCCCCGCAGTCTACTCGGTCGGACCAACAATCAGAGGAGCACTGGCCCAGGAGGGTCTAAATAAAGATGACCCTTGAGTCTGCAGAACCCAAGGGAAAGAAAAGTCTAGGTGTCGAATGGTAAAACTAATGTTGGGTATTCCTGGAGGAGTTTTATTCAAGGCGAACTGTGAAGGGTTCCCATTATAACCCAACCGTGTAAGGAACGCAAAATCCGGGAACATAACACCGATATGACGAAAACTAGGGCGGCAAGAGTGGAACAAAACACCAGATATAAGGCCGAGCCTTCCACCCTTTACCAAGTATATAGATGCATTAATTAAAATAAGAGATATTGTGATATCCCAACAAATATCCATGTTCCAATATGGATCAAACTCCAATCTTCACCTGCAACTAACAACGCTATAAGAGGGGCTGAGCAAAGCGGTAACATAGCCAAACAACGGTTTGCTAGGACAAGGTGGGTTAGAGGCTTGGATTAACGATATGGGAGGCATGGTACGCAAGTGGTAGGTATCGCAGCATAGGCATAGCAAAATAGCGAGCAACTAGCAAGCAAAGATAGAAGTGATTTTGAGAGTATGGTCATCTTGCCTGAAATCCCGCAAGGAAGAAGAACGAGTCCATGAAGAAGACAAACGGACGTAGTCGAACAGATCCTCACAAATGCGACGTCATCGGAACCAACCCGAAGAAGCAACACCGGAAAGAAGCACACAACATGTAAACAAACAACACATGAACATGGCATGATATGCGGGATGCGGTAAGCGGTGCATATGCATGATTTGCAAAAGAATGATTGAACCTGGCCTCAACATGGAAATCCAAGAGTTCCACTGGAAAGAGGAGTTGATTTCAGTTGAAATCGATATAAAGATCACCGGAATCGGATGCACTATTTGGAAATGGCAAGCAAAACAAATATGGCACCGGTCTGCGATAAACAACAAGTGGCCATCTAAATGCATCAAGACAAATAAACTACAGTACTCAAACATTATAACAAAATGCATGGCAGGGATCCACTCATGATCCTTGACAAAAGATGGACACTGAGCTATGGCTAATTCACTAATTAACAGGTTCAAACAAGCATGGCAAAAGACCAAACGATAACAGGTTACAGACTTAGTGAAATTAACAGCATGTCAGGAATTTATCATCAGGAAGCAATGTTTAGAGCATGATAACTATATGCTATAGGAATATATAATGGCAAAGCAAGGCATGGCATGAATCTACTCTAAGCATATAACAAAAGTCCCTTAGTGACGATGAGCAAAAAGGGATCAGATATTACAATTGCAAGCATGTGAACATAGGAAAAACATAAGCAGGTTCAGACTTAGTGAAAAACTGGAGCATGTCAAAAAAGTTAACAAGTAGGCATGTTTACGAGCTCGATGCACTCACTACGAGGCATTGCATGACAAACTAAGCATACACCCATCAAGAAGACATGACATAGAAGCTAGACATTGCAAGAACAACATCATAGCGTGCACGGATCAATAGCAACGACCGCGGCAAAATGGCTCAACATGTTAACAATCTGCCAGGAACATTTTATAGCAAAAGTAGAGCTCAATTGACTCAAGCTAGGGTGTCCATAAATGCAAACAAAGGCACGGATGGATAGAGCAACATAATAATAACAAAACATCCTTACTGGTCATCCTCAAAAGAGGAACGGATCACTAGGAAACAACATGAACATACGGCATAAAAACAATAACAGGACAAGGACTTAGTGAAATCCTAAGTCCCTGAAATCAACATCATTGAGTAAGCTACTTTGCATGCTTGTGCTAGTCACCACGAAGATCACAAAAATACATGGCATACACCCCTATAAAGGTAACATGGCATACATCAAAATACATGTAGAGCTCAGGATCATAGCATGCACACATTAATAATGGAAAAAATGACAAAAGGCCATTTGCTGAAACAGATCTGAAACTATCATCACATAGCCCTCTTCCATAAGCATTTCGGGCATCAAGATGAGCTCAAATGAAAATGACGCAATGAGATGAAATGATGTACTCGTCGAGACGAACATTTTGATATGCTACATGCATGAATCGGAGCCACGATGAGGAAGTTATGATGTGATGAAAAATGCATTAAATATCTGGGAGTTGGAGAGAAAATCAACCGAGATCTAGGGTTCTTCGGCACGCGAACTGAGGTGGCGGCGGATCTCGCCGGAGTTGACCTGGAGCTCGCCGGAGTAGACGGAGGTGGAAAATCTGGCCATATCCCGCCGGATCCGGGCCGATCCGGGCGCGTGGCGGCGTGGGGGAGGACGGCGACGGAGGGCGCGACGTGGGGCACGGTCGCCAGAGCAGTTGGTGGCGACGGCCACCAGCGACGAGGCGGCGGCAGGGCGCGCCGGTGATGGCGGGGCAGCGGCGGCGCGGGAGCACAGGCAGGCGCGTGGGGCGCGGGCGACGTGGGCCGCGGTGGAGACGAGGCGTGGGGCAGGTGGCGGTCTGGGAGTGGAGGAGAGAGACGGCGGCGCTGAGTTGTCGTCTCCAGATTGGCCGGAGTGAGGTGGCTGAGGCGGCAGACATGTCCGGTGCGGGAGGATGAAACGTCCGGCGGCGCGAGGGGAATTTTTAGGGTTTTCAACTGCGCGAGAATTTCGGAGGAGAGCACATATTTATAGGTAGAGGGAGCTAGGAGAGTCCAAATGAGGTGCGGTTTGCAGCCACGCGATCGTGATCGAACGACCGGGATGATGGAGGAGGTTTAGGTTGGTTTTGGGCCACTTTGGAAGGGTGTTGGGCTGCAACACTCACGAGGCCTTTTCGGTCCCTCGGTTAACCGTTTGAGTATCAAACGAAGTCCAAATGGCACGAAACTTGACAGGCAGTCTACTGGTAGTAAACCAAGGCCGCATGACAAGTATCGGTCCAATCCGAGAATTTTTAACACCCACACATGAAAAGAGGTAGAAAGGGACACCGGATGACATAGGAGCGCCGGATTGCAAAAAGGACAACGGGGAAAAAGCTCGGATGCATGAGATGAACATGTATGCAAATGAAATGCACATGATGACATGATATGCAATGCATGACACGCAAGCAATGACAAGGCAACAACAGCGAAAAACTGCAGGACACCTGGCACATCGGTCTCGGGGCGTTACAGACATGCTCCATCATTGTCATATTGCTTTGCATGATCATGTAGTTGACATTTTAGTAGTGGCAAACCACCGTTCATAATTCTTTCATATAAGTCACTCGTGCATCATTGCTATCCCCGTACACTGCCGTAGGCAGTCATATAGAGTCATACTTTGTTCTAGTATCGAGTTGTAATCATTGAGTTGTAAATAAATAGAAGTGTGATGATCATCATTCATAGAGTATTGTCCCAAATAAAAAAAGAAAAATAGAAAGGCCAAAGAAAAAAAAGAAGGCCCCAAAAAAGGGGCAATACTACTATCCTTTTCCACACTTGTGCTTCAAAGTAGCACCATGGTCTTCATGATAGAGAGTCTCCTTTGTTATCACTTTCATATACTAGTGGGAATTTTTCATTATAGAACTTGGCTTGTATATTCCAATGATGGGCTTCCTCAAAATTCCCTAGGTCTTCGTGAGCAAGCAAGTTGGATGCACACCCACTTAGTTTCTTTTTGTTGAGCTTTCATATATTTATGGCTCTAGTGCATCCGTTGCATGGCAATCCCTACTCACTCACATTGATATCTATTGATGGGCATCTCCATAGCCCATTGATACGCCTAGTTGATGTTAGACTATCTTCTCCCGTTTTATCTCCACCACAACCACCATTCTATTCCACCTATAGTGCTATGTCCATGGCTCACGCTCATGTATTGCGTGAAAATTGAAAAAGTAGCATTGAAATTATACCAAGTAGCATTCCACATCAAAAATTCTGTTTTTATCATTTACCTACTCGAGGACGAGCAGGAATAAAGCTTGGGGATGCTTGATACGTCTCCAACGTATCTATAATTTTTTATTGTTCCATGCTATATTATATTCTATTTTGGACATTATTGGGCTTTATTATACACTTTTATATTATTCTTGGGACTAACCTATTAACCGGAGGCCCAGCCCAGAATTGCAGTTTTTTTTGCCTATTTTATGGTTTTGTAGAAAAATAATATCAAACGGAGTCCAAACGGAATGAAACCTTCGGAAACGTGATTTTCGGAACAAACATGATCTAGAGGACTTGGACCCTACGTCAAGACATTAACCAGGAGGCCACGAGGTAGGGGGCGCGCCTACCCCCCTGGGCGCGCCCTCTTCCCTCGTGCCCCCCTTGTTGCTCCACCGACGTACTCCTTCCTCCTATATATACCTACGTACCCCCAAACTACCAGATACAGAGCCAAAACCCTAATTCCACCGGCATAACTTTCTGTATCCATGAGATCCCATCTTGGGGCCTGTTCAAGAGCTCTGTCGGAGGGGGCATCGATCATGGAGGGCTTCTACATCGACACCATAGCCCTTCTGATGAAGTGTGAGTAGTTTACCTCATACCTACGGGTCCATAGTTATTAGCTAGATGGCTTTTTCTCTATTTTTGGATCTCAATACAAAGTTCTCCCCCTCTCTTGTGGATATCTATTCGATGTAATCTTCTTTTACAGTGTGTTTGTTGAGACCGATGAATTGTGGGTTTATGATCAAGTTTATCTATGAATAATATTTGAATCTTCTCTGAATTCTATTATGTATGATTCGTTATCTTTGCAAGTCTCTTCGAATTATCAGTTTGGTTTGGCCTACTAGATTGATCTTTCTTGCAATGGGAGAAGTGCTTAGCTTTGGGTTCAATCTTGCGGTGTCCTTTCCTAGTGATAGTATGGGCAGGAAGGCACGTATTGTATTGTTGCCATCAAGGATAACAAGATGGGGTTTAATTCATATTGCATGAGTTTATCCCTCTACATCATGTTATCTTGCTTAAAGCGTTACTCTGTTCTCTTGAACTTAATACTCTAGATGCATGTTGGATAGCGGTCGATGCGTGGGGTAATAGTAGTAGTTGCAGGTAGGAGTCGGTCTAATTGTCTCGGACATGATGCCTATATACATGATCATACCTAGATATTCTCATAACTATGCTCAATTCTGTCAATTGCTCAACAGTAATTTGTTTACCCATCGTGAATACTAATGCTCTCGAGAGAATCCACTAGTGAAACCTATGGCCCCCGGGTCTATCTTCCATCATATTAATCTTCCAATACTTAGTTATTTTTATTGCCTTTTATTTTACTTTGCATCTTTATCATAAAAATACCAAAAATATTATCTTATCATATCTATCAGATCTCACTCTCGTAAGTGACCGTGTAGAGATTGACAACCCAGTGCCCCTTATCGCATTGGTTACGAGGATTTATTTGTTTGTGTAGGTACGAGGGACTCGTGCGTGGCCTCCTACTGGATTGATACCTTGGTTCTCAAAAACTAAGGGAAATACTTACGCTACTCTGTTGAATCACCCTTTCCTCTTCAAGGGAAAACCAACGCAAGAGCTCAAGAGGTAGCAAGTTACTATTGCTATCATCACTCTTACAATTGCTACAAAATTATTGCTATAACCGTTATTGTTACTATTGCTGCTGTCACTACTATCAAAACTATCAAACTACTTTGCTATTGATCACTTTGCTGTAGATAATTAATCTCCAGGTGTGGTTGAATTGACAACTCACCTGCTAATACCTTAAAATATTCTTTGGATCCCCTTGTGTCGAATCTATAAATATGGGTTGAATACTCTACCCTCAAAAACTGTTGCGATCCCCTATACTTGTGGGTTATCACCTCTCCCGAAGCCGCTCACTGCTGCCGCTCTTCATCGAGATGCCAAGTTCCGTTGATCTGCAGCCATCTCCCTCGTGCCCTTCGTCCTCGTCGGCGTTCTGCCCGAGGCCTAGCCCCGCGCACCCCTGTACTCGCGAGAAGGGGACCCGAGGATGCCAGCTGCCCTCCTCTACCAACTGCGCCGCCTCCTTTAACTACGCCCACCGCCACTGCCAGGAACAGGTTCCCCGCGCCCGGATCTGCCATCGCCGCGTCGCCCTGGTCACCTGCGGTCGAGGTTGCCTTTACTTCGTGCTCGCCTCACGCCATGCCTCTGCTTCGTGCGTGCAGCCGCCGCCTTGGAGACCCGCGCCCTCGCTGTTCTAGGGTTGCCCTTCATCGGAGCCATGCCAAGATGTCATCTCCTGCCTCTGCCAAATACCTGTCGTCATCCATCTTCAGCTTGATGCCCAAGCGAGCATGCTCCCGGTCCCGATGCCCAGCACCACCCAAGTCGTGTATGTTGTCCTTGTACACCAAGATCACCCAGTCCAAGACCGCCTCAAGTTCGTCTACACATAACTTCCAAGTACCTCTACGCACGGATATGCCAAAACCGTTGTCGGTGTCAAACCGGCGGATCTCGGGTAGGGGGTCCCGAACTGTGCGTCTAGGGTCAATGGTAACAGGAGACAGGGGACACAATATTTACCCATGTTTGGGCCCTCTCTATGGAGGTAATACCTTACTTCCTGCTCGATTGATCTTGATGAATATGAGTATTACAATAGTTGATCTACCACGAGATCGTAATGGCTAAACCCTAGAAGTCTAGCTTGTCTTACTATGATTACGAGCATGTATGTCTACGAACCTAGCCCTCCAGTTTATATAGACACCAGAGGGATCTAGGGTTACATAAGGTCGGTTATATAGAAAGGAATCTTCATATTTGGTCACCAAGCTTGCCTTCCACGCCAAGGAGAGTCCCATCCGGACACGGGTAGAGTCTTCGTTCTTTGTATCTTCACAGCCCATCAGTCCAGCCCATGTCTAATAGGTCGGACGCCCGAGGACCCGTTAGTCCAGGACTCCCTCAGTAGCCCCTAAACCAGGCTTCACTGACGAGGCGTCCGGCACGCAGATTGTTTTCGACATTGCAAGGCGGGTTCCCCTTTCCGAATACTCCAACATAGTCTTCGGAAGCAATGAACGTGTCCGGATCTGCAACACAAGTACCACACACAACTGCAGATAATATAATATTGCACGAGTCCAATCCGCTGACAAATTTTTGTAATTTGACATCATGTCTGCTAGGTCATCATTTCGAACCATTTTCCGTCTGCCGCTCCATGTTTCGAGACGTAGTTATATAGGCACATCTTGTCGAAGCAAAGATCATGTCCCCTTATTGCAGGATCCTCATCAATACGGGCGCGGGTAATATAAATGTTTCGTTTACACAACCCTTGGGAACATGTGAGTTTTAAGGAGAGTGGGGAGGCGCTTGATATTCACGGCCTTTATAAGGAGATAAGGATTCCCTTTATTCACCCACACCTTCTCGAGATCCAGCGCCCAAGTCCTCATTCTTTTCACCTCAAGGAAGCACTCAGCCATGTCCCGATCTGGAGGGCAAGGCAAGTGGATGGCCTCCCCCATTAGGGAGAAGGACATCACCAAGCTTCGGGAGGCCGGGTGTCGGTGTCAAAACCGACGGATCTCGGGTAGGGGGTCCCGAACTGTTCGTCTAAGGCAGATGGTAATAGGAGGCAGAGGACATGATGTTTTACCCAGGTTCGGGCCCTCATGATGGAGGTAAAACCCTACATCATGCTTGATTTATTCTTGATGATATGAGTATTACAAGAGTTGATCTACCACGAGATCGGAGAAGCTAAACCCTAGAAGCTAGCTATGGTATGATTGTATGTTGTCCTACGGACTAAAACTCACCGGTTTATATAGACACTGGAAAGGGCTAGGGTTACACAAGGTCGGTTACAAAGGAGGAGATATCCATATCCGTACTGCCTAGCTAGCCTTCCACGCCAAGTAGAGTCCCATCCGGACACGAGACGAAGTCTTCAATCTTGTATCTTCATAGTCCAACAGTCCGGCCAAAGGATATAGTCCGGCTGTCCGGAGACACCCTAATCTAGGACTCCCTTAGTAGCCCCTGAACCTGGCTTCAATGATGATGAGTCCGGCGCGCAGTATTGTCTTCGGCATTGCAAGGCGGGTTCCTCCTCCGAATACACCACGGAAGAATTTGAATACAAGGATAGTGTCCGACCCTGCAAAATAAGTTCCACATGCCACCATAGAGAGAATAATATTTCCACAAATCTAATCTGCTGACTTGTTTTGGCAACATGACATTATGCCATGGCCCGGTGATTATTCGAACTGTTTCCTTTAACTAGCCCCGCACATGACGCGAGGCAGTTTTTTGACACGTCTTGTCAAAGCAGAGATCGTGTCCCCCTTATTACGGGATTCTCATCAATACGAGTGTGGGTAACCCAACCACGCTTAGGACTCCTAGATTTTAGGCAAGCCCCAAATGGCCACGAGGAGGACGCTTGATATCCACCTTCTTTATAAAGGGTCAAGGTTTTTACTTTTTTCCTCCCGTGCTCAATCGAATCCTTCCCCCGCCTCGAGTTCTAACACCCAAAGCTCAGGTCAGGTGCTTCGGACCTTCAATCATGTTCGGATCCAGCCTCCAGGGCCTGTGGAAGCCTTCCTCCGTCACGGAGGAGGATATCAGGAAGTTGAGGGAGGCAAGATACTTGACCGCCGAAGTCTCGTATCGGCTGTCCGCCCGAGGGCAGGTCGTCCCTACTCCTAAACCCAATGAAGACGTCGTGTTCATCTCCCACTTTCTCCGAGGACTAGGCTTCACTCTGGATCCCTTCGTTAGGGGTTTGATGTTTTATTATGGGCTTTATTTCCACGATCTAGCCCCGGATTCCTTCCTCCACATCTCGGCATTTATTGTCGTATGTGAGGCCTTCCTTCGCATTACCCCTCACTTCGGCCTGTGGCTCAAGACCTTTGATGTGAAGCCATAGACGGTCGAGGGGCAGTATGCAGCGTGCGGAGGTGCATAAATAAGCAAGATTGCTGGAGCTCTGTGGCCAAAAGGTTCCTTTCCAGAGGTGTCCGGATTATGGCAAAGGGAGTGGTTCTACATCACCGCTCCCAGAAGTGCCAAGTGGGTAGCTCCCCCTGTCTTTCGCTCGGGCCCCCCACCACAAGTGATGTCATGGATCAGCAGGGGGCTGATCTGGTGTCCAGCGAAGGACGTGCCCATACTGCAGAGCTGCATCCAGTATCTCTTGGAGGGAGATTATAGTTTGGTTATGGTAGTGCAAGTCATGCTGGTTCGTCAAGTCCAGCCTTGCAAACGCCGGCAACTCCATTTATGGGAATTCAACCCAGAAGGACCGCACGCTATTCAGAATTTCCTCGGCCAGACGCACGAGTAGATGTACCAGTCGTTCTTTGTTCCCAGATAGAGTGTCCGGATACCTCCGAGGACGTGGGCCTAAGGTGCAACCGCACCACGGCCCAAGTAAGTAATCCTATAGCCGAACACACTGTCTTTCTTTTATCATGACATCATTCTGAGGGATTGCTCTTTGACCAGGACTGGATAGCAAAGGCGAAGATGATCCGATGTTCGGCTCCCCTTCTCGAAGGCTTGGACAATCTGGTGCTGGAAAAGATGCCCGCAAAGGAAGACGAAGGGGGGAATGAACAGGGACAAAGCGGGCCTCCACTGCTATCTGTTCCAACCGAGGGAACGAGCGCCTCCGTGAGGGAGGATAGCCAAGAGAAGGAGTCTGACATTCCTTCGCCCCGGGGGAGGAAGAGGACTACCTCTGATGATCCGGAAACCAAGGTTTCCAAATGAGAGAAGAAAACAACACCAGAGGGTCTCGTCTCGGAGGGTGCTTTTGCCGCACAACGTTCGTGTGGGGATCAGCCCTCTAACGAGTCATAAGTGATCAAAATTTACTTGGTAGAAGAAATATTCTACCTTACTTCCAAGGAAACTAACCGAAGCATTTATCTTGCAGTTCGGATCTTAGCCCTTCTCAACAAAGCTCGTCTTGAGGGGACCTTCTTCCGGAGATGATGGAGAGCGAAACGCCTCCCCCGGACTCCCCCACTCAAGAAGCGGGCGACCATGAAGTGTCGTCACGGAGGGCCTCTCCGGATCCGGTGAGGCCAGAAGATAATCCCATAGTCACCCGAAGGCCCCAGGATCCGGCTCTTGAAGAGGGCAGACAAAAGAGTCCGGCGCCGTCTGGTATGCGGTCGGACGTACTAAGGGATCTGCTGAAGCAAGCGACCATCTCAGAAGAACACCGTACATTGATGGGTACTGTGATGGAAAGGATTTTGTCCGCCGAAAGCGGGTTCCATGACGCCTTTATGAGTCTACTAACGGGCTTTTAGGTACGTAAAATGATATACCTTTGTGATGGTGCCGCACGTTTTTAGGTGTGCCCGGTGTAGATAGTAGCCCCTGAGACTCTGGTTGTCACTGAGAACGGTGGCAAATAGAGGATCGTAGTCCTAGGTAATAACCATACTGCCTTTATGTGTAGGTGGTGGAAGCTCCGGTGGCTAGCCGGACTCATGAGTTTGCCGAACTAAAGCAGCAACTGGATGCGGCGGATGCCGACATCGAGCTTGTTAACAAGCGGCTTGACGAGGCACAGGGTAAGTGATATTTGATGGTAAATGTCACATAGTAAGAGCAGTGTGATGCTAGTATATTTAATATGTTGTGACTGCAGATGGAGCTGCCCCTGTGGAGACCCTTCGGGCGGAACTTGCCCGAGCCAAAGAACAAGCAAGGAGTAGTAATGCGGCTGCTTTGAAGGCGGCCGAAGAGTTAAGAGCCGAGAAGGCCGCGCATTGCGAGAGCAAAGAGAAAATGACCAAGATGGTTATAGAGTTAAAAGATACTGCCGACCGTTGTCAGGTCCTTGAAAAAGAAAACCGAATGAAGGTGACGGACCTCGAAAAGGCCACGATGGCGACCAAAGACACCCGCTCTGCCATGAGAGTGAAGGAGGAGCTATGTGAAGAAAGTGATATTGTGGCTGGGAAGCCCTTTTTTCTGCGGAGGAAGTTCGGAGAACTGCGGTACAACCCTTTGGATTGGCTGTGGAGTTCGGCAGACGCATATCTGGATTTGACGGCGAGTCTTGTCGATGCAGCCGAATACTTCCGAGATCAAACAGATCGTGAAGTGGACAAGCTATTCTGGTCGCAGTTTAACATTCCAGAGCGTCCGCTTCCGCTAACTGATAAGCTTGCCAAATGGGCCGAACTCAATAGATTGTCCGGACTTGCCATGTGGTCCGTCGTAGATCAGCTATGGCCGGAAAAACCGAAGCCGAACAACTATTTCAGCTTAGTGGAGCAGTTCCTTGGTGCGGTGTCGCGCATCAATGCGATGAAGAGGTCGGCATGCATAGAAGGCTCGCGAATGGCTTTTGCCCGTGTCAAAGCATAATGGGCGGAAATGAATGCTACCACTGTTGCGGCGCAAGGTTCGGCCATAGGCCGAGTGGCTGCTGAGCACTATTTTGAAGAAGTTCTTGAGGGCGCTCGTTTGATAGAGGCCCAGTGCTCAAAGAATATTATGTTTGAGTGACATGTATTCCCATTGTAAAAACAATGTTGTATTAGTTTTATCAAGGCTGTATTTATACTTTCGCCCGAAAGTATTGTGATGCCTCCTGTGCGGCCGTTTTATTTATACATGTGTATAACCTGAAAGATTGCAGTCGTCGGCTTCAGCCCCCACGCATATAATGCACGGGTGTTCGCAGAAGACGCGTATTCACACTTAATCCAACGTCTTGGTCCTACTTAGGAGGTGAGAGCGCAGCGAACTAGGCAACTGAACTATAATGTTTTAGCACTTTCACTTAGCCATAGGAGTTTGACAGTGGGGCTACTATATAGCCCCTGGTGGTGCCACACTCACCCGAGTTTGGGGTGCGTACATGCCCGGCCAGGAAACGGCCCTTCGTTAAGGCGGAGGAATTCTAGGATTCCGATAGGTCATCGAGTGGTTGACCAGTCTCGCGCTATATCATGACAGTCAGTTTTCGGCTTTCTCTACTGAGGTGCTCGTCCAGATGAACCAAGGCATAGTCGCAGTAGTTCTCCTGGTTCCGCCTTAGCCGATAGAGCAGAACGTAAGGCAGCAAAACACAGGAGCCGGGCAAACCCAACATTTGACCCAAGACATGATTCGGAGCTGATGCATATAAGGCCAAACTCGCGACGCCGAACACTCCCTAAGGTATTCAGTCTTTATGGTGTAAACCGGGCCTAAATAGTGCCCTTTGTAAGGAGCCCCTAATGTCTAGGTACGTGCATTGTTCTGACGTGGCCACGTGCCAAGACGTCAGCATCCTTCTCAATTGTAATGAGAATCCGAGGGATGTGTATCAACAAGAGACAGTAAAAAAGATTGACGTAGGGTCTTAATCTAAAAAGAATCCTTGGAACGGGTCCCTACTACACGTCTGCGCCTGTGTCTCCGTTGTGTCGTATCCTGGACGGGTGTAGCATGATTTTCATCTGTAAAAGAGAGGAACTTAGGTGAAAAGTTGTCGTGCAAAAAGGTGGGTTTAAAGAAACCATCTACAGTTCAAGATGAGTAAAAATTGCCACTTGTGTGCGTGCGTTGAGCACCTTGTATTTGTAATAGGGGTGCAGCCATAAAACCTGTATGAATTTCCTATAGATGCGCCGGACTCGTCTAACCGTGTCCGTGGTCTTGACGACCTATCGAATGCTTTAGTTGGTGAGGCCGTTTTAGTGTGCGGCTGCCAAGGCAGCCGCACTCTCTTCGGCCCACAGGGATCGCTCAATATTTCCATTTATTGTAATGATGCCACGTGGACCGGGCATCTTAAGTGTGAGGGAAGCGTAATGCGGTATTGCATTAAAGCGAGCGAAAGCTTCGCGTCCAAGTAGTGCTTGATAGCCACCTTGGAATTCATGCTCCATTACTTCATAGTGAAGCAAAGAGGATGTGCGGCGCCTCTATATCGGGCCACATCGCGCCGTAGCTCTGACGGAGTCCGTCTGCGGTTTTTGGCATGCACATGACTAGGTTTGTCATGCTCATCTTGATAGTCGTCGTCGCGCGTCGAGGCACGCCCCCGTGATCCATAGATCGATCTTGCCGGGCCTGTTTTATTCTTCAGGCCTTGCCGGAGATCATATGTGTATCCCTGAATAGTTTTGTCTCTGCCTTTACGGCGAGGTAAGGCGGGCTGGTGTTCAACATGTGTTGCCGCTTTGTCCCGACCACGTGGTGGTCGGTCAGCCGCATTGTGTACTGACGGCTTGGGATCCAACGCCTCTTCAGCGAATTGAGGTAGCAATTTGCGCTTCGGGTAACTTTTGAGTGGTCGCTTGAGGCCGTACTCCTTGGCTGCCAGGACATCTGTCCATCTATTGTCGAGCAGATCTTGATCAGCTTGAAGCTGCTGATGTTTCTTTTTCACGCTCCTTGAAGTGGGTATTAGCTGGCGCTTGAAGCGCTCCTATTTGAGAGGTTCCTCAGGCACGATAAAGTCTTGGTGCCGAGGCTTGTCTCGTCCTTGGAGAGCGGAAGATAATTACTATCCTCCGATTCTTCGTGTGTGGCCTATTTACCTGGGCTAACTTGCCCATCTTCCCCTACATCATGTTCGGAAGTTGGCTGAACGGGGTCTTCATTGTCTTCGGCACCGTCCGGAGTGTTGTCTTCTCCTGTGCCGGTGTTGCTGCTTTTTGTGCGGCGTGACTTAGAGCGGCGCCGCTGACGCCGATGCTTTGGTTGTATCTCGGTAGTTTATCCTCAACCGGATCTTCCTTATCATCGCCGCTACTCTCTTTTGGTGCATCCACCATGTATACGTCATACGAGGAAGTAGCCTTCCAGCGTCCGATAAACGGCGGGTTTTGGGCCTCTTCTTCTCTGGCTTCGTCGTCCATACCGTCGATGTGATCGGAGCCATAATCGAGTGTGTCGGTTAAGTCTTCGACAGTGGCTATGAAGTCGGCGGTGGACGGGAAACGAAATTCTCCATCATCAGCCTCCAGTTCGAACCGGATATAATTCGGCTGTGAGCCCCCCGCTGAGGATAGTTCTCTTAACGAGTTTAACACGTCGCCCAAAGGCGAGTGCCGGAAGATGTCCGCATAGCTTGATTCGACGATCGATGACCGATCAAGCTCGACGTATGCGGATGCACAAGGTTCGGAAACTATAGCCGGAGACGAGTCCATGGTTCCGGTGAAAAAAGTGTCACTTGAAGTTAGGTATATGTGAGGCTCCAACGCCGTTGAGCCTGTGGCTGCGGCGGGGTTGATCTTCTCGTCTTTGGTGGGCGCGATCTGCTTCGGATCTAGGGCCAGAGGAGCTACAGGTACTATCTCCTACGTATGGACCGATGACAGATTTACGTCATGTTCATCGTGGTGGCAGGGAGCAGCTGTCGTGGTCTCGAATCCGTCGAAGATCAAGTTTCCACGGATATCCGTGATGTAGTTCACGCTTCCAAATCTGACCTGATGGCCAGGGGCGTATCTTTCATCCGCTCTATATGGCCAAGTGAGTTGGCTCGCAGTGCGAAGCCGGCGAACACGAAGATCTGTCCGGGGAGGAAGACTTCCCCTTGGACAGAGTCCTTGTAGATGATTGAAGGAGCCATCAAACCTTTTGACGACGACACAGTGGAACTATCAATGAAAGCACCAATGTCGGTGCCAAAACCGGCGGATCTCGGGTAGGTGGTCCCGAACTGTGCGTCTAGGGTCGATGGTAACAGGAGACAGGGGACACAATTTTTACCCAGGTTCGGGCCCTCTCTATGGAGGTAATACCCTACTTCCTACTCAATTGATCTTGATGAATATGAGTATTACAAGAGTTGATCTACCACGAGATTGTAATGGCTAAACCCTAGAAGTCTAGCCTGTCCAGCTATGATTATGACGATGTATGTCTATGGACCTACCCTTCGGTTAATATAGACATCGGAGGGATCTAGGGTTACATAAGTTCGGTTATAGAGAAAGGAATCTTCATAGGTTTCCAAGCTTGCCTTCCACGCTAAGGAGAGTCCCATCCGGACACGGGTAGAGTGTTCGGTCTTTGTATCTTCACAGCCCATCAGTCCGGCCCATGTCTAATAGGTCGGATGCTCGAGGACCCCTTAGTCCAGGACTCCCTCAACCGTCTCAAATATTGCCAAGTACCACGACGCCTTTGGGAGACCCGTGAACATCAAGTTCCTCTGCCATGAACGGTTATAGTCTTGTGGATCCAGCAAGTACACTCTCTGGATCGCCAAGTTCGTATATGAAATCTCTACCACTATGCAAGAAACCTCGAATCCATCAAGTTCCTCTTCTAAACGTGAACCACTACTTCCCTCGACGAACCCGACCCACTCTGAAAATGCATGCTTCAAAGGTATAATGACAAGACAACCGCCCTTGAACGAATGCATGTGTGTTGTGTGAGATGCTCGTGTTTGCACCGTGTCCGAGTTGTCATTACACGTTCCTCCTCGTTTGCCATGCCGTCGACCCGTGGGAAGCCGGTAACCGAGATCACCCCACCATATTTTTCATTTTCCGTACATCCACAATTGCTCTTTTCCACCGGTATCTCAATGAGTTGTCAGGTCACCGGAATGTTGCCATGACACCCCTTTCGTTTCGCCATGGTGACAAATGTTTCGTAACATGCTCATGTCAACATTTTCATAATTTGCATAAAACTTGTATATGTCTTCCACATCATGATAACAATATTTAAAATGTTTAAAAATGTTGTTTGCATTAAATTCAAAATATGCATATGGGGATTTCCCGGAATTGTTGTTTGTTATTTCCGGCCTCATTTAAGCTTGCCTAAATAGTTAGTTTAATTATCCTTCACCTCTTGGCATGTTAACCAACATTTAATCTTGTCTTGTTCTGAAACGGGAGCAAACTAAATAAATGAATGTGGTGTTTCATCAATATGCAACTCATTGCATATTGAGCTCCACTTAATTTGTAGTATTATTTCATGCTCCGTGCCACGCCATCGCTCATTAAACCGGACATGCATCATACTTGATTGTACATCATACCATGATTATGCTTGTTGGTTTACCATGTTGTTTGCTACTTTCCGGTTGTGCTTCTTCTCCCGGTTACGTTGCAATTGTGAGGATCCGTTCAACTATGTTGGTTCGTCTTCTTCATGGACTCGTTCATCTTCCTAGCGGGATTTCAGGCAACATGACCGCACCTTGGATCTCACTACTATCTTTGCTATGCTAGTTGTCTCGATGCTATCGCTATGTCGCGCTACCTACCACTTGTTTATGAAGCATCCCAAATTGCCATGATAGCCTCTAACCTTTTCCACCATGCTACCAAACCGTTGTTTGGCTATGTTACCGCTTGGCTTAGCCCTCTTATAGCATTGCTAGTTGCAGGTGCAATTATAGGTTGTTCCATGTTAGAAAAGGGTGGAAGGCTCGGCCTTTTGCCTGGTGTTTTGTTCCACTCTTGCTGCCCTAGTTTCCGTCATACCGGTGTTATGTTCCTTGATTTTGCATCCCTAACACGATGAGGGTTTATGGGCCCCTCTTGACAGTTCGCTTTGAATAAAACTCTTCGAGCAAGGCCCAACATTGGTTTATCATTTGCCAACATAATAATACTAAATTAATTAATTATCTCATAGGGCGGTATGAACCCGAGGATTCTTTATTCCACATAAACAGGGGGGCCAGTGTTGATGGTGTTTGTCCCAAATAGAGCCACTTGCGGTGCCACCCCTTCACTCTGGGTTTTCGATTGCTGTACGTACTGCTCATCCGGACGTGGCCTGAGACGAGATACGCGCGGCTACTATCAGGGTGTTGGCACACCGGGAGGTCTTGCTGGATTAGTTTTACCATTGCCGAAATGTCTTGTGCACCGGTATTTCAAGTCTGATCGGACGGTCCCAAGATGGAGGATTGTCTCCGTGTATCGTGCGCTTGTCATGGGCTAAGTTGGGACACCCCTGCAGGGTTTAAACTTTTGAGAGCCGTGCCCGCCGTTATGTGGTAGATGGGAATTTTTAATATCCGGTTGTAGTGGACTTGAACTAAACTCAACTAAAAATACACCAACCGCGTGCGTAACTGTGATTGTCTCTTTTTGGGTGCGTTCAAGAAGAGAACACGGTGGGGTTATGTTTGAACATAAGTAGTTTAGGATCACTTCTTGATCATTACTAGTTTGCGACCGTTTGTGTACTTTCCCATCTTATTCTTGTACTGGTAAGTTAGCCACCATACAATGCTTAGTGCTTGCTGCAACCTCACCACTTATCCATTCCATACCCTTCAAGCTTTTTCTATTCTTGATACCCATGGTAATGGTATTGCTAAGTCCTCATGGCTCATAGTTTACTACAACAACAGTTGTAGGTACATGTAATGCGATGATCTAACGTGGGAGTGATGCTTGATTGCTTTTGGAGTTATTCTTCTTCTTCGATCAAGGGATAGGTTCCGGGTCGGGGAGCCTAGATTTAGCAGGGTGGATGTCGTTCTTATTTTTCGTTTGATTTCATCCGTGTATGATGATTGCTACTATTGATGAACTGTTGTATTCATGATGTAACTTGTGGCGAGTGTAAGCCTTTATGTTGTATTCTCATCTATTCAGTACATGGCATGTTGTAATGATATCCACCTTGCTATGCGCTCGAAATGCAGTTGTGCCCCAATCATGAATTCATCACGTGATTGGGATAGAATCACATCTTGGGTGCTACAAGTTGGTATCAGAGCCTTACCGACCACAGGAGCCCCCCTTGATTGATCGAACCGCTGCTGTTGTTGAGTCTAGAAAAAACTATTTTGAGTCTAGTTATATATCGGAGAGTCGGAATTCTTTTTACTCCTTATCTCCTTCGTCGCTCTAGTGAGGACTCCTGACGTAGATGTTTTGACTTGACTCTCCTCTTTTTCACTCAAATTTTTTAGGATCACGCGAGTATTGGTGGATCGTGCGATATCGTTGTGACAGGAATTCTGTCTTGGTGCCTCCTAACATTTAGGGGTTGTGGCATTGTCTCGGGGAGTTGGGCTCCAAGGTTTTTTTTGCCACAGTGCTTATCGTTTCAGTTCCGGAATACCAAAGGTTGTCGACATCAAAAACACTTCTATACTCTTTGTGGTGAGAGTAGTTTGACGACACCCAGTATTGGGGGGAGCGATCAGATGTATTCCCACATCAAGTATATCATATGTTTTCGAATGTCTGAGGTACACGATTTCCAAAGTTTTCTTGGTTATGTGTTGACGGATGAATATAGTTGGAGTGTATGATTTGTTAGTTGTGTGAGATATTTGTGCCTCCTTGTATCCCCAACACTAGATTGCATAACCAGAAAGTTTCGGGAGTTTTTAGCTGGGAATTCAAGTAGTTACCTAGAATATCTTCCGATAGATGCATGATACGGGATTGGGTAAATCTCTATCACATGTATTTGTTCTGACTTATTCTGCAAGCCAAATCCTTTGTTTTGTTTTGAGTTGTGGTATTCGAGTTGCTTCGAAGTCAAGTGTTGATCCCATACCTTTTACTAAGAGGTGTCCTCATATTTCTATGGGAGTGCTAATTCTTTTCCAACCGGTGCACTTCTCTTCAAGATGAGCCTATCATTTTCCCCATTTGCTTAATTCGCAGTTTCTCTCAATGGTGTCCATTTCATCTGTCCCAAGTTGCCTTTGTTTTCCCACAATCCCACCCTTTTTCTTCAAGGACTCAGATTTCTTAATTAAATATCCTTTTATTGATGTGAAGTCTCTTCATTCTTTTCCTTATATGTTCTTAGTCGGTGATTTCTCATGGAGATGCTTAGGAGCTTCAAGTTAATCATTCTTTCATTCTTTTTTCTTTTCTCCGGTGGATTAAATTCAAGCTTCGATGTTGATCATATATCTTATCCAAGTCTCTCTTATTTATTCACATCTCTTAATTCATATCCAGAGTGCTCAAGATATCTCTGAAGATTCGTGTTTCCACTCTGCATCAATTCAATATATTTCGAGGTTGTTATCTCATTCAAGCCATTTAATTCAACCGATGCAATCTCTCTTTAAAAATTGTTCACCGGTGTTTTCTTTTGAGTGGGACATAACCCACAGTTCTTTTCCTAGGATCCTGCCTAACTCTTCTAATTTTTTTCAAAATCATTCTCAATTTCTTTTCAATGTTTGATGTAAGAATGAATTTTCATCAGTCAGATGCCTCCTCCAAGATTGTTTTCAAATTAGTTTTCATCTTTGGCTCAACCTTTCCTCTTTCATTAATCCGGGGTGTCTCAACAACTCATGGTGGAGTTCTTCGTTCTCTTTCTCAGCATTGAAACCGAAGAAGAGTTTTTCTTAAATCTTTATTCGTTCTCTTGAACTTTCGTGATTTCAAGCTTCATGTAATCCCATAAAGTTGATTCGATGATCAAGAATTCTTTTCATACCCATACGGAGAATTTTAGGAGTTATTTTAGCTTCTTGATCACCCAAAGGCCATCATTTCATAAGATTTATTTGTTCTCAACATTCAACTCTCATTTCCCAATTGTACTGGTGCTTCGTTCAAATATCATCTAACTAGTTCATGACCACTTCGTTCTCTCGTATCTGAATTCACTCAAGTACCTTCCTCATTTTTCTAATTCTTCCCGGTGATTTGTGCCTTTTTGCTTTGTTTGTTTTCAATTCTTGCGATGGTTCGTTCAAGGTTGCTCTTCTTTGTTACCATATCAATTCTTTTGTCCTTCCCAAAATCCTATCGGTGATTCGTCGAAGACTTTCCCATGTTTGAGCTATATCAATCCTTTCTCAAGTGAGAATAAGTAGTATGCTAAATCCTTTGCTTATCATCAATTTAAATTGATGAATGATACGCATAACATAATTCTTATGCTTTTTTTGTCCAAGGGATTAATCCCTTCCTTGGAAGTTTGTTCATGATGAAGTAATTTCTCGGTACTAAGTTGTTCATGTTTCTTTTTATGGAGTTTCATGTTTTCTCGGCTCTCTTGTCTCGAAGCTCTAAATCATTGCAAGGCTTCATCATGTTCTTTCAACCTTTCTTCCATAATTCTTTTATTACTTGAGTTCTCATGAAGGCTAATCATGGTGGTTCATCAAAGATTTCATTCATTCTTGAAGTCTTCATCAAGATTTTGTTGGATCAGCTCAAGCATTCTTTGTCTTCCATCTGAAGTGCAATTCTTGCTCCATTACCTTTTGAGGTGGTGTTATGTCATTCTTGACAATTTCCCTTCGTGTTTCATAATTCACAAGTTGTCGAGGATGAGATATTTTAAATCCGTCAATCTCTTCATTGGAATTATATTGGTTAGATTTCACTTAAATCATATCCTAAGGTTGGTTGCTATTGTGGTGCTTATCAATGATCCAAGTTATCGCTTCATCAATTTGGTGGAAGAAGTTTTTCATATCTTCGGTGCTCTTAATCAAATCAATTGATTCGGTTAGTGGCTGGTCTCCACCTCAAAATTTTGAGATGTTTTCCATAAGCCCACAACAAGCTTATTCTTTTGTTGTTGATTTTTTCAAACAACTCCGTTCTATACTTCTTGGCAAGGATGCTTTCTAAGTTCATTTGGGGCAGAAGTTGTCATTTTCTTCTCTCTCCCTTTATCCCAAGAATCTAGCTTCTATTCTTTCGTTCGGAAGGCACTGTGATGTTTCTCTCTTCACCCATCAACTAATTTTGTAAAGATAATGTTCTTTTCCTTGCTTATCCTTTTAACAAAAGCTTGGTGGTCTATTTTCAAGTTCTTTTCATCTTATCAAGTTTTCCTTCTCTTTTTTTACCGGAGTGCTGTCCAGATTATGTCCTTATTGTTCCTTGGCTATCTCGTTATACCGGTGTTCTTTGATATTCTTTTTGTTTCTCAAGCTCTTATTTCATGTCTTTCAACCTACAAGGTTTTCGCAATGCTCCTTGTTCCTCTTTTCTAATGGTGTCTTTTCATCTTCATTCATCTCCGTTGTATTCTTTCCTTGGAATTGTATAACCTCTCAAGGTTCATTGGATCCAATCGTTTGTTGAAGAAGCAACTTCATTTTACCTCTTCCTCTTTCACTTTTCTCCGGTGCAATCCCTAGATCTCGGGGCGGGATCTCTTGTAAGTAGAGGAGAGTTGTAACGACCCGAGACCGATGCTCCAGCAGCCTTCCACGTATTCTGAGTTTCATCGTGTGTTTTATTTGCCTATTGCATTCTTCATAGAATCATTTGCATTGCATCATGTCATCATGCCATCAATTTCACAAACCAACTGAAACTCACATAAATAAATTGTATGGAACTTCGATCCATTTAAATTGAGGGAAATGCACATGGTGATTTCTCTATATAACATATATCCTCCCAATATTATTATGGAGCTACAAAAATTATATTCCACTAATTTGAAATATACCACAACACACGTGCTTGTTAAATCCCTTGGCCTTTCCTTCTTCAAGTTTTGACTCTGTAACCTTGCCTATAATTCATTTCCCATCTATCGAGGCGCTTTCTAAATTCTAAACGTTTCTGGACACTCCTAAAACTTCGTCCTAGTTCAAACCATTTAAATGAAATTCAAATGAGTTTAATTAAACTTCATGCGCGTGCCCACTTCTATTTCTTCCGGAATCAAGCTCATTTTTGTGAGTCCAGGAAAATTAACCGCATGTTCATTCCTTTCCCTGCCGCCCTCTTCCTTTTTCTTCTCTCTAATGCTTTTCTGTTAAAGAAAATAATAGGGAGAGAGAAGAGAGTCCGGCCCACCTCGACCTCCCAGCTTCCCGCTAAGGCCTAGGCCCATCTGAACCCCTCCTATAACCCTAGCCCCTCACTTCGCTCTCTCCCGATCCCCATCTCTCCCTCTCGTTCCTGCCAGCTGCCAGACGCACACACATAGAGGAGCGGCACCCTTACCCCGTCCCCGACAGCCTCTCCTCCTACTCCTCCATGCGGTACCGACCAGCGACCAAGACGAACGGGAACCGCATCGGAGCTCCTTCCTCTATGCCCAAGACGACCAAGTCCCTCTCCCGGAGCCGCTCGCTGCTGCTGCTCTTCATCGAGGTGCCAAGTTCCATCAATCTGCAGCCATCTCCCTCGCGCCCTTCCTCTTTGCTGGCATTCTGCTCGAGGCCCAGCCCCACGCACCCCTGTACACACGAGCAGGGGACCCGAGGACACATGCCGCCTTCCTCTACCACCTGTGCCACCAGCTTTAACTCCGCCCACCGCCACCGTCGGGAACGGGTTCCCCGCACCAGGATTTGCCATCGCCCACCGCCCTGGTCACCTGCGACCGAGGTTGCCTCTGTGTTGTGCTCGCCTCATGCCATGCCTCTGCTTCATGCGTGCAGTCGCCGCCTTGGAGACATGTGCCCCCGTCGTTCCGACGTTGCCCTTCATCGAAGCCGTGCCAAGATGCCGTCTCCTGCCTCCACCAAATCCCTGATGTCATCCATCTTGACCTCCGTGCCCAAGTGAGCACGCTCCCGATCCCGATGCCGCGCCGCCAAGTCGCGTATGCTATCCCTGTACGCCAAGAACACTCGGTCCAAGACCACCTCAAGTGTGTCTACACAAAACTGCCAAGTACCTCTACGCACGAATATACCAAGACCGTCTCGGATATCTCTCAACCGTCTCGGTTATTGCCAAGTACCACGACGCCTTTGGCAGACTCGTGAACATCAAGTTCCTCTGCCACGAATGGTTATAGTGTTGTGGATCCAGCAAGTACACTCTCCGGATAGCCAAGTTCGTCTACGAAATGTGTACCACTATGCCAGAGACCTCGGATCCGTCAAGTTCCTCTTCGAAACATAAACCACTACTTCCCTCGACGAACCCGATCCACTCCTAAAATGCACGCTTCAAAGGTATAATGACGAGATGAATGCCCATGAATGAATGCATGTGTGTTGTATGAGATGCTCGTGTTTGCAGCGTGTTCGAGTTGTCATTACACATTCCTCCTCGTTTGCCATGTTGTCGACCCATGGGAACCCGGTAACCGGGATCACCCCACCATATTTTGCATGTTCCGTACATCCACACTTGCTCTTTTGCACCGGTATCTCAATGAGTTGTCAGATTGTTGGAATGTTGCCATGGCACCATATCCATCGTAGTTGCCGTGGTACCCCTTTCGTTCTGCCACGGTGACAAATGCTTCATAACATGCTCATGTCAACATTTTCATAATTTGCATAAAACTTGTACATGTCATTCGCATCATGATAACAATATGTAAAATGTTTAAAATTGTTGTTTGCAATAAATTCAAAATATGCATATGGTGATTTCCCAAAATTGTTGTTTCTTATTTCCGGCCTCATTTAAGCTTGCCTAAATAGTTAGTTTAATTATGCTTCACCTTTTTCCATGTTAACCAACATTTAATCTTGTCTTGTTCTTAAACGGGAGCAAACTAAATAAATTAATGCGTTGTTTCGTAAATATGCAACTCATAGCATATTGAGCTCCACTTAATTTGTTGTATTATTTGTTGCTCTATGCCACAACATGACTCATTAAACCGGGCATGCATCATACTTGATTGTGTATCATGCCATGATTATGCTTGTTGGTTTACCATGTTGTTTGCTTTTTCCGGTTGTGCTTCTTCTTGATAGTTCCGGTTACATTGCAATTGTGAGGATCCGTTCGATTAAGTTGGTTTGTCTTCTTCATGGACTCGTTCTTCTTCCTAGCAGAATTTCAGGCAAGATGACTATCTCCTTGGATCTCACTACTATCTTTGCTATGCTAGTTGTCTAGATGCTATCTATATGTCGCGCTACCGACCATTTGTTTATCAAGCCTCACGAATTGCCATGATAGCCTCTAACCTTTTCCACCATCCTAGCAAACCGTTGTTTGGCTATGTTACCACTTTACTCAGCCCCTCTTATAGTGTTGCTAGTTGCAGGTGGTGTTGCAGGTTGTTCCATGTTGGATAACATGGAAATCTTGGGATATCACAATATCTCTTATTTAATTAATGCATCTATACACTTGGTAAAGGGTGGAAGGCTCGGCCTTTTGCCTGGTGTTGTGTTCCACTCTTGCCACCCTAGTTTCCATCATACCGGTGTTATGTTCCTTGATTTTGCGTCCCTAACATGATGAGGGCTTATGGGCCCCTCTTGACAGTTCGCTTTGAATAGAACTTTGCCAGCAAGGCCCAACATTGGTTTTAAAATTAGCCAACATAATAACATTGAATTAATTAATTAACTCATAGGGCGTCATGAACCCGAGGATTCTTTATTCCACATAAACAGGGGGCCAGTGCTGATGTTGTTGGTCCCAAATAGAGCCACTTGTAGTGCCACCACTTCACTCGGGGTTTTCGGTCGCCGTACGTACTGCTCATCCGGACATGCCCTGAGACGAGATATGCGCGACTAGTATCAGGGTGTTGGCAAGCCGGGACGTCTTGCTGGATTAGTTTTACCATTTTCGAAATGTATTGTGCACCGGGATTCCGAGTCTGATCGGAGGGTCCCGAGATGGAGGATTGTCTCTAGTGATCGTGGGCTTGTCATGGGCTAAGTTGGGACACCCCTGCGGGGTTTAAACTTTCGAGAGACATGCCCGCGGTTATGCGGCAGATGGGAATTTTGTATATCCCGTTGTAGTGGACTTGAACCAAATTCAATTAAAAATACACTAACTGCGTGCGTAATCGTGACTGTCTCTTTTCGCGTGCGTTCGAGAAGAGAACACGGTGGGTTTATGTTTGAACATAAGTAGTTCAGGATCACTTATTGATCATTACCAATTTGCGGCCATTTGCGTAGATTCTCATCTTACTCTTGAACTCGTAAGTTAGCCACCATACAATTTCTTAGTCGCTTGCTGCACCCTCACCACTTATCCTTTCCATACCCCTTTAAGCTTTGCTAGTCTTGATACCCATGGTAATGGGATTGCTGACTCCTCGCGGCTCATAGATTACTACAACAACAGTTGCAGGTACATGTAATGCGTTGATATAACGTGAGAGCGATGCTTGATTGCTTTTGGAGTTATTCTTCTTCTTCGATCAAGGGACAGGTTCCAGGTCGGGGAGCCTAGGTGTAGCAGGGTGGATGTCGTTCTTCTTTTCTCATTTGTTTTCATCTGTGTATGATGATTGCTACTATTGATGAACTGTTGTATTCATGATGTAACTTGTGGCGAGTGTAAGCCTTTATCTTGTATTCTCGTCTATTCAGTACATGGTATGTTGTAATGATATGCACCTTGCTATGCGCTCGAAATGCGGTTGTGCCCCAATCATGAATTCATCATGTGATTGGCGTAGAATTGCATCTTGGGTGCTACAAAGATATAATTAAAGATACGCCAGTGGGGCGGACAACCCAAGAAGTTCTCGCAAAGAGAGACAAAAGCAGAAATATAAATTATGGCATTGGGGGAAGGTGGTGGAGTTGAGCACTGAAATAGTCGGGGAACGCTTGGAAAAAGGGGTGGGGCGGCATCGAGAAGCCCCGCTCAACGTGGGTGACGAGCAGGACGCGCTCGTCCTCCTGCGGCACTGTCTCGCCCTCCCCCGCACCCAGGCGGCACCACTCATCGCACGGGATGAGTCCCTCCTCGGCGAGCTCCTCCAGCCGACATACCATGACTCGCGACGGGATCCACTCCCCCGACGCACCTCCGGCCGCTGCACCGGAGCCAAAGGAAGTGGGCTTCCCCGCCTTCTTCGCCTTTTCTACCTTGGCCGTGGAGCCACTCGCCATCACCGCACACTCGGGTGGAGAAGAGAAGTGGAAGAGTCGGGAGGAGAGAAAGGGAATCTGAGGTCCAGAGCTCCACCCCAAATCTTTTATACCTCTAGGTAGAATCTTCAGCCAAATCTCCCACCGCGAATCCCTGGATCGATGGCCCGTGCAGCGAGGCTTTGCACAGGACAGGCGCAAATACGTGGCCGGCATCATGTGGACAAATCGAGGATTCATGCCCCCACTTTCCCACTAACGCACGACATTACCACTTCAGCGTGCGAGCATGCAAAGTCAAATCCAGAGATTTCTAGACGAATCAATCTAATTGATCGCTAGCGATTCCTTTCCTAATAGCAAGGTAGTCAGAATCCCGATTCGACTGCTAGAATCCTACGACTTCACGACCCTACGTAAGCATGTCGATCCAAATCCCACTATGAATCCGGATCAGGTAGAATCCATGTTGAGTCATGATTCAAATCATAGAATCCTCTACAAAACTGTACAATCCCGACTATGCTATGGACTACATCCGATTCTACTAACTTATTTAAGCCATTTGTTTAGTTGTAGAAAAATAATATGCCATCATCCAAACCCCTTTTCATATATCTCATGGACATTTATTCCCCTCCCAAGTCCAAACTCTCGACCGCAGACACCATTGATTCAACTCTCAGAAACCCTAGATCGAAATTGAGGATCAGGCTTATCGACATATGGAATTGGCGTGAAAAGGAGGATGCTTCAAGATTGATCGGAGAAGGAGAGCAAGATCCTTCAAGGTTTAACAAGTGATCGAATATTCACGCACTCTAAAAAGAACATTAGTAAATTTCATGCATTGAAGATTTAGCCATAAAAAGAAGTGGAATACAACTATTATTGATGTGTATGTTCTTCGCTCCATATTTAGTGTCAAACCTCTATAGAACCCATTTAAATTTCTTGTGTGCATACAAAATATCTTATTTGAGTGAATCTAGTAGAATCCTCGATTCCATGACTCGATCTTACGACTCGACTCTGTTTGAGGAAAACCGATCCGACTTCGAATCCTGACTCTGACTACCTTGCCTAAAAGGACGCGTGTCAGTCTGACTGACTACCCTTCATCTGGACCCGTGCACTAGGCCACGTTAAACACCCGACTGAAGTATTCTTCAGGATCGTTACGTGACGAGCTTGGTGCCCTCTGCGGGTTCACTTGGCCCTCTTGATAGGCTCCAAGGCGCATGACTCGTAATCGTGGACTCGTAGAAGGCCTGCGCTAGTGTTCCCTTGGGATAAGGAGTGGCATCTCTCTGGAGAGTCAGAGCACGCACTGGCGTCGCCACTCGAGTTGCGATGGCTTCTACATTCATTTTGCATCATGTTTACCTACTGTTATTTATAATGTTTTTATGCATAATAATGCTTTTTGGAGTAATTCTAATGCTTTTTATCTCATAATATGCAAGGTTCACACAAAGAGGGAGAATATCGGCAGTTAGAACTTTGGACCTGAAAAAGCTATGTCAGGCCACCTATTCTGCACAACTCCAAATTAGCTGAAACTTCGTGCCAGAGAGCCCAGACGCGCCCTGGTGGGTTGTGCCCTCCTCGGCCGACCTCCAGTGCCCCTCTTCTAGTATATAAGTCATTTTGACCTACAAAAAATAAGGAGAGGACTTTCGGGACTAAGAGCCACCGTCTCGAGGCGGAACATGAATATGAGCACTTTTGCCCCCCGATGGAGCGGTTCCGCCAGGGGAACTTCCCTCCCGGAGGGGGAAATCACCGTCATCATCGTCACCAGCAACTCTCCCATCTTGGGGAGGACAATCTCCATCAACATCTTCAACAACGCCATCTCCTATCAAACCCTAGTCCATCTCTTGTGTTCAATCTTTCTATCGGAACCTTACATTGGTGCTTGTGGGTGACTAGTAGTGTTGATTACATCTTGTAGTTGATTACTATATGGTTTTAATATTATATGTTCAGATCCATTATGCTATTTAATACCCCTCTGATCTTGAGCATTATTATCATTCGTGAGTAGTTACTTTTGTTCTTGAGGTTACGGGAGAAATTTTGTTTGCAAGTAATCATATGAAATTGATATGTGTTCAATATTTTGATGGTATGTATGTTGGATGATGGGTTGTGAGAGTGACAGAAGCTTAAACCCTAGTTTATGGGCTATTTCATAAGGTACTGATTTGTATCCAAAAGTTTAATGCTGTGGTTAGATTTATTCCTAATACTTTTCTCATAGTCGTGGATGCTTGCGAGGGGGTTAATCATAAGTAGGAGGTTTGTTCAAGCAAGAATAGCAACTAAGCACCGGTCCACCCACATATCAAATTATCAAAGTAGCGAACAAAAATCAAACCAACATGATGAAAGCGACTAGATGAAATCCCGTGCACATTCAAGTTGGCTTTGCTTATCATAATAGACCATTTTGGCCTATCCTTTGTCTCAAAAGGATTGGGCTACCTTGCTGCACTTTTTTTACTGTTATTGTTACTTGCTCATTTCAAATTATCTTGCTATCGAACTACTCGTTACTTATAATTTCAGTGATTGCAGAGAATACCTTGCTGAAAGCCGCTTGCCATTTCCTTTTGCTCCCCGTTGGGTTCGACACTCTTATTTATTGAAAGGAATAAAATTGATCCCCTATAATTGTGGGTCATCAAGGCTCTTTTCTGGTGCCGTTGCCGGGGAGTGAAGCGCTTTTGTTAAGTGGAAACCGGTAAGGAAATTTTTTTTACTACATGCTGAAATTTATTGTTACTTGTTACTATGGAGAACAATCCTTTGAGGGGTTTGTTCGGGGTATGTTCACCTCGACCAGAACCACAATTAGTTGCCCCTCAACCTACTGCACCTACTGAAAATATTGGTTATGAAATTCCTTCTGGTATGATAGAACAACTGCTAGCCAATCCTTATGTACTTGATATATGTGGATTATTTAATCTTGCAGGTTTACCCGGAGATGAAGCTAAGAAGAAGGGTTTCCCTTTACCTTCGAAGGGAAAAGAATTTGCATGGTATAGGTTGTGCGATGATATTGGATCTTGGAATTGGAATCGATTTAAATTGGAATTTAACCAAAAAAATTATCTTATGCATCTAGTTCGTCGTGATCGGAATTACATATATAATTTTTGGCCTCGTAAAGGAGAAAGTATTGCTCTAGCTTGGGGAGGCTTAAGTCAATGTTATATTCATGTCCCAATCATGAGCTCTCAAGAGAAATTATTATTAAGAATTTTTATGCTTGACTTTCTTGTGATGATCAATCCATGCTTGATACTTCTTGTACTGGTTCCTTTATGAAGAAGACTATTGAATTCAAGTGGGATATTTTAGAAAGAATTAAATGCAACTCTGAAGATTGGGAACTCGATGAATGTATAGAGTCGGGTATTAAGCGTAAGTATGATTATGTTAAATCTTTTGTTAATACCGATGCCTTTCAAAAGTTTAGCACTTAATATGGACTTGACTATGACATAGTAGCCTCCTTTTGTGAATCATTTGCTACTAATGTTGATCTCCCTAAGGAGAAGTGGTTTAAATATCACCCACCTATTAAAGAAGAAATTAAAGAACCGGTAATAGCTAAAGATGATACTATTATTTATAATGTTAATCCAGTTGTTCCTACCGCTTATATTGAAAACCACCTTTCCCTGTTAGGATGAAGGAACATTCCAAGGTTTCAACCATGGTCAATAAAAATTATAAGAGCACCTAAACCTGCTGAACAAATCAAAGTAGAACCTAGTATTGCTATGGTTAAAGATGTCCTGGTAGGAAATTTAGATGGGCATGTTATTTACTCCTGCGATGAAGCTACTAGAATTTCCAAACTCGATGAAAAAGATAAACATAGACCTGTTATTAGCATGCTTGTTGTCTTATTAAAAATAGGAGATCATTCTTATCATGGTTTATGTGACTTAGGTGCTAGCGTGAGTGCTATTCTTTTTTACCTTATATCAAGAAATTGTGAATGACATAGCATGAGCTGAAATAGAAGACATAGATGTTACTATTAAACTTGCTAATAGAGAAACCATCACACCACTTGGGATTGTTAGAGATGTTGAAGTCTTGCATGGGAAAATAAAATACCCTACTGATTTTCTTGTTCTTAGTTCTCCACAAGATGACTTTTGTCCCATTATCTTTGGTAGACCTTTCTTAAACACCATCAATGCTAAAAAAGATTGTGTGAAACAAACAGTCGGTGTTAGTTTTGGTGATGAGTCTCATGAGTTTAATTTTTCTAAGTTTAGTAGAAGGCATTATAAGAAAGAATTACCCAGTAAGGATGAAATAATTGTTCTTGCTTCTATTTTCTTGCCTCCTATTGATCCACTAGAACAATATTTGCTAGACCATGAAAATGATATGCATATGCATGAAAGAAATTAGGTACGTAAAATTTTCTTTGAACAACGACCTCTACTTAAACACAATTTGCCTATTGAAACTTTTGGAGGTTCTCCTCCACCTAAAGGTGATCCTGTGCTTTAAAACAATTGCCAGCAAGTTTGAAATATGCTTATCTTGATGAGAAAAAGATAACCTTTCAGAACATGAAGGATAAAGATTACTGAAAATTCTGAAGAAGCACCGAGCCGCTATTGGATATACTCATGATGACATTAAGGGCATTAGTCCCACTCTCTGTCAGCACAAGATTTATAGGGAGACTGATGGTAACCCATTGTTGATCACCAATGATGTTTAAATCCTAAAATGTAAGAAGTGGTAAGAACTGAAATACTAAAGCTTCAAGCAGGTATAATTTATCCCATAGCTACTAGTAGATGGGTAAGTCCTGTTCATTATGTCCCTAATGATAAAAATGAACTTATTCCACAAAGAATTGTCACTAGATATAAAATGGTAATTGATTTTATGAAATTAAATAAAGCAACTAGAAAATATCATTACCCACTACCTTTTATTGGCTAAATGCTAGAAAGACTTTCCAAGCACACACACTTTTGTTTCCTTGATGAATATTTTGGTTTCTCTCAAATACCCGTTTCACAACCCGATCAAGAGAAAATCACCTTTACTTGTCCTTTTGGAACTTATGCTTATAGATGTATGCCTTTCGGTTTATGAGATGCACCTGCTACCTTTCAAAGATGTATGACTTCTATATTCTCTGACTTTTGTGAAAAGATTGTTGAGGTTTTCATGGATGATTTTTCCATTTGCGGAAACTTCTTTTGACGATTGCTTAGGCAACCTTGATCAAGTTTTGCAGATGTGCGAGCAATCTAATCTCATCTTGAATTGGGAGAAGTGCCACTTTACGGTTAATGAAGGTATTGTCTTGGGGCATAAAATTTTTGAACGAGGTATTGAGGTGGATAAAGCTATTGTTGTTGCCATTGAGAAAATGCCATGTCCTAAAGATATCAAAGGTATTCGTAGTTTCCTTAGTCATGCTGGTTTCTATAGGAGATTTATTAAAGACTTCTCTAAAATTTCTAGGCCTCTTACAAATATTTTACAAAAGGATGTTCCATTTGTTTTTGATGATGATTGTGTAGAAGCCTTTGAAACACTTAAGGAAGCCTTAGTTTCTTCACCTATTGTTCAACCACCTGATTGCAACTTGCCTTTTGAAATCATGTGTGATGCTAGTGATTGTGTTGTTGGTGCTATTTTAGGACAAAGAGTTGATAAAAAAACTAAATGTTATTCATTATGATAATAAAACTATAGACAGTGCCCAAAGAAACTATGCTGCTGGTGAAAAAGAATTTTTAACAGTTGCGTTTGCTTGTGACAAATTTAGATCTTAGATTGTTGATTCCAAAGTAATTGTTCACACCGATCATGCAGCTATTAAACATCTCATGGAAAAGAAAGATGCTAAACCTAGACTCATTAGGTGGGTTCTTTTGTTACAAGAATTTGACTTACATATCACCGATAGAAAAGGAGCTAAGAACCCCGTAGCTGATAACTGGTCTAGGTTAGAGAATATTCTTGATGACCCAAAACCCATTAATGGTAGTTTTCCTGATGAACAACTAGCTGCAATAAATGTTTCTCATAACACTCCTCGGTATGCTGACTATGCTAATTATATTGTTGCTAAATACATACCGCGTAGTTTCACATACCAACAAAAGAAAAATTTCTTCTATGATTTAAGACATTACTTGTGGGATGAACCACATCTTTGTAAAGAAGGAGTAGATGGTATTATTAGATGTTGTGTACCTGAGCATGAACAGGGACAAATCCTACGGAAATGTCACCCCGAAGCTAATGGAGGCCATCATGCGTGAGACAGAACTGCTCACAAGCTATTGCAATCTAGTTTTTATTGGCCTACTCTCTTCAAGGATGCCCATAAGTTTTTTTATCTTATGATGAATGTCAAAGAATTGGTAATATTGGTAAGCGTCAGGAAATGCCTATGAATTATTCTCTGGCTGTTGAACCATTTAATGTTTGGGGTTTTGATTACATGGGACCTTCTCCTTCCTCTAATGGGTATAAACATATTTGGATGTTGTTTATTATGTTACTAAGTGGGTGGAAGCTATTCCAACTAGTAGTGCTGATCACAACACTTCTATTAAAATGCTTATGGAAATTATTTTCCCATGGTTTGGAGTCCCTAGATATTTAATGTCTAATGGTGGTTCACACTATATTAATCATGTTTTCTTTAAAATGCTTGCTAAGTATGATGTTAATCATAGAAGTGCATGACCCTATCATCCTCAGTCTAGTGGTCAAGTTGAACTTAGCAATAGAGAAATAAAATTAATTTTACAAAAAACTGTCAATAGGTCCCGAAAGAATTGGTCTAAGAAATTAGATGATGCACTTTGGGCTTGTAGAATAGAATATAAAAATACTATGGGTATGTATCCTTACAACATGGTTTATGGAAAAGCTTGTCATTTGCCTCTTGAGTTAGAACATAAAGCATTTTGGGCAATTAAGGAACTCAACTATAATTTCAAACTTGCCAGTGAAAAGTGGATATTTGATATCAGCTCACTAGATGAATGGAGAACCCAAGCTTCTGAAAATGCTATGTTATTTAAAGAAAAAGTCAAAAGATGGCATGATAAAAGAGTCCAAAAGTGTGAGATCAAAGTTGGAGAATATGTTCTTTTTTGCAACTCTCGTTTCAGATTCTTTGCAGGGAAACTCCACTCAAAATGGGAAGGACCCTATGTTATCGTGTCGGTTTATCGGTCTGGAGCCATCAAAACAAATAATGTCGAAGGTACAAACCCGAAGGTTGTCAATGGGCAAAGAATAAAACATTATATCTCAGGTACGCCCATTAATGTTGAAAGCAATATTATCCAAACTATGACACCAGAACAACACATAGAAGAAACCTTTCGAAAAACTCCAGAATTGGGAAAAAGAGGAGGTATGTGATACAGTAAGTAAACGGACAACGAAAAACCCGCAAAAATATTTTTTATCAGTTTTGGAATATATTAAAAATTAGGAAAAGAAGAAACAACCAGGAAGTTAACCCTAGTGGGCACAAGACATCAGGGCGCACCTGGCTTGCCAGGCGTGCCTAGGTGGGTTGTGCCCGCCTAGGGTACCTTCCAGACTCCGTTTTTCTTCCATTTGCTTGTTTCCCAAGATAAAAAAAATCTTTATATACCCCTCGAACCTATTGACCACCGTATCACGGAGAAATCTTCTATTTTCTTTTCTTGCTGTGTTCTACTAGATCCATTAAGGCCAGCATCATGTCTTCTTCCCCCACCAACAATGTAGAAGAGGATGCTTGGTTGATGAAGATTGAATTCAAGAGAGAAGAGCCCGAAGGATCTTTCAAGGAGGACAAGAGCAAGGAAGTTGTCGGAGATCAAACTCCGGCAGTAGAGTAGGCCTTGCCTGTGGAGAAAGAAGAAGATATCCTCCGCAGGAAGACGGAGGTGAATCCTCGGTAGTGTATTGAAGTGGTGAGTAGCGGACTCGTGTGCGCAAACCATTTCAAGTTGGAGTCTCGTAGGTTAGCCTAGCCAAGAGTCAAAGCTGGCTTGCTGCAATAACTCCACCAACCCTTCTTGATAATATGCATGTATGTAGGATCTGATGTAAGTCTTGCTTAGTACCTTTGTACTCATGTTGCTATAATTTACATTTTTACAGAAGACGCTGCAACCCCTTCTGATGGGTTCTACGTAGACGTTGACATCAATGAGTAGGCTAAGGCCCAGGTGGTGATCCTGAGCTTGTGAAGGACCTCGTAGTATAGCTAGGCTTTCCAAGCCTCTTCTATTTTTCTAGTTGTCTGTACTCAGACAAGTTACTTCCGCTGCTAGTTTGTATGACTGTACGACTTGAATGCTGGGTCATGTGACCCGTACCTTTGTGTATGTTATGTATGGCTCTCTGAGCCTTAAATAAAGTACTTGTGTCGTAGAGTCATGTTGTGATGCCTTGTTGTATTTGCACATATCGAGCATATTGTGTGTATGATTGAAATGCTTGGTATGTGTGGGATCTGACTATCTAGTTGTTTATCTTTAGTAGCCTCTCTTACCGGGAAATGTCTCCTAGTGTTACCGCTGAGCCATGGTAGCTTGCTACTGCTCTGGAACACTTAGGCTGGCCGGCATGTGTCCTTCTTCGTTCTGGTGTCTGTCCCTTCGGGGAAATGTCACGCATTGAGAACCGGAGTCCTGTTAGCCCGCTACAGCCCGGTTTACCGGAGTCCTTCTAGCCGAGTGCTACATCCCGGACCCACTTGTTGATGACCGACACGTTCGAAGCTGGGTCATGGATGCCTGTCCCTGTAAGTCTATGCCACTTTGGGTTTACGACTAGTCATGTCAGCCCGTGCTCCGTATCATATGGATGCTAGCGACACTATCATATACGTGAGCCAAAAGGCGCAAACGGTCCCGGGCAAAGGTAAGGCGACACCCGTGGGGATACCGTGCGTGAGGCCGCAAAGTGATATGAGGTGTTACCGGCTAGATCGATGTGACATCGAGTCGGGGTCCTGACAGCGTTGGCATCAGAGCCGGACTGCCTGTAGGTTCTCCAAGCCAAACTGGTCGATGTTGAGTCTAGAAATTCTTTAGTTATATGTAGGGGAATTGTTTGTGGGTGGAACGTAAGGCTCTTTTTACTCCTTTATCTTATGACATTCTGATCTGAGCCAGTCTATTCTTCCACCGGGGGTTAAGGAATTAGGATCTATTCTCTCTATCAGGATCACGTGTTACTAATCAGTAGTACCTTATAGGGTTGATGGATACAAGCCTAGTTCAGTTCTACTACCACGTTATGTTGTTAGGATGGATTCAGAACTTTGATATGATGATGTTGAGTGTGTAAGAAATCCTTTGTCAAATGTCTCAAAATCCTTCTTGAGCATTTACAGCTGTTATGCTGCCGAAATTTTGCTAGAAATTCTAATGCCTTTGCATTATGATTGTGCTTTCAGATGGCCACTCGCGACCTCAATCAAGTGGTTCGCCTGACTCGATGCCTAGATGTACCCGGCCATAGTGCCATGTTGGTCAGGGTAATGACTGAGGCTGGATACCGTTGGTATCCTGAGTACACGGTCGAAGAGCAATTCCAAGACTTTAATCAAAGCCAGTATCTCTGCACTGTCAGGATATTTCCATCTTATCCTGGGTCCACCGAGCCCCTTCACTGCTCCTATGGACTCGGGGTTACTATTGAGATGGCTGTGCAGGACGCCGCCTACTCTATGATGACCATCATGCGAGTCAGGTCTGGCCTATCTCGGGACTCTGATTTCCGGTATATGCCAGGATCACTTCCGGGAGCACAAGGGTATCTCCAGGCTATCTATGCTGACCCTACCCAGGAGGATTCACGGACTCGCACCACTGCTGAGATGCTCGAGGATAAGGACCATGAAAATCGGGCCTTGAGGTTAGAGCTCTTCAATACCCGTGCTGACCACTGGGCCACATTGACTCGGTTTGCACCGGCGGTGCAAGCTGGATATTCGGATATGCGCGATCTCTATCCTGTGAGATCTGCTCTGCCAGACGTGATGGGTTGGCGTGATGTAGGAGGCATCACCCCACCTCGCGGTCCCCGCAGGCCACCGTCTGTTGGTCCAAGACCTCATCCTAGCCCCTATGGTCCACAAGCTCCGCGAGATCGTCTGTTTTCGGATGATCATGTTGAGCTTCCAGGCTATGGAGGTGACTTCTACGAGGACTACTACGGATCGGTCTGAGTTAGTGGTAGTATCACTAGTTCGTGTTAGCTGTGTCGTTTATCGTCCTGCGTGACTCGTGGGATATGACCTAGCTGTATCGCCTTCCGGAGGTGTAGAAAAATAATGTATAGGAGCTGGGAATGCCTCTGATGAGATGTAATCCTCTTTTCACCGTAATAGTACTTTGTTTGGTCTTGTACTAAACCCTGTATGGTGTGTATGACGATGGAATAAAGAAGCAGTTTCTGTATCTACCATGTCATACGGATGATCATCTTGCATTCCGAGTTATTCCTTACATTCTGTATCCTATGTCGGAATTTTATCATCCTGACTAAATCATTGTCTTGTTTACCTAGGATGGTCAACACGCGCACTAACCCTGCTCCTCAAGAGCAGGCCGAAGGCAGTGAAGTCAGGAATGCAAATCTGCCTCATCCTCCTTCCCTAGCCGAGGTTATGATGGAAGCCGAAAGAAACAAGCGGGAGACCAACCGTTTGTTGGAGCGTATTGAACAGAACACAACACACCATCAGAGGACTAACGTGGTGTCACTCAGTGATTTTATCAAGTTACATCCACCCACGTTCCACCACTCCGTCGAGCCTCTCGACGCTGATGACTGGCTTCGCAGTATCTCCCACAAGCTGCGTTCCGCGCTGGTAGCTGAGGCTGACAAGGTCACCTTTGCTGCATATCATCTTGAAGGCCCCGCCAGTCTATGGTGGGAGAATTATGGAGCTATGCGCCCAGCGGGCCATGTCACTACTTGGGCTGAATTCAGCGAGGCTTTCCGTGAACATCACATTCCGGAGGGTCTCATGGACCGTAAACGTGAGGAATTTTGCAGTTTCTCTCAGGGCCGACTCTCTGTGGATGCTTACAGCAGGGAGTTCGGTAACCTCGCACGATATGCAACTGAGGAAGTTTCTACTGATGCCAAGAAGCAAGCAAGGTTCCGTAAGGGACTTAGTCCTGAGCTTCGCCGCGACCTCCGTCTGCATGAGTGCACATCTTTTCAGAAACTTGTTAACAAGGCCATCAGTGCTGAGACTGGTCAGACTGATTATGACGCAACACTCAAGCATGGCCGTGACATGGGTTCCTCATTCGGTGCGGGTCCTCAGAAGCTCCGCGTGTGGGTGCCCAACACTGCCTTGCCACCTAGGTTCACACCGAGGCCATCCTTCCAGGCGCCTCGCCCCGTTCAACAGTCTGCACCAGCCAAGCCCTATGGGGGTCCAACCAACAATGCTCCTCCACGTACCAGTTCCGTGACTTGTTTCAAGTGTGGGGAATCTGGCCACTATATGCGTGAGTGTCCCCAGACCAACCCCAACCAATCTGCTAAAGCTGTTAGCCGTGGCAAGCCGACAGGGAAAGTGTTCCACGCCAAGCCGGCCACCGCTACACGTGGCCATGTCAACGGTATCTCTGCCGAAGAAGCTCAAGAGGATCCCAACGTCGTTCTCGGTACGCTCCTTGTTAATTGCCACCCGGCATCTGTTCTTTTCGATACAGGAGCCTCTCATTCATTTATATCCGAGAACTATGCTCGTTTGCATAACACCGCATTCTGTGACATGCCATCCACTATGGAAATTTCTACTCCCGGTTCTAGATGGCAGACCTCCAGGGTAAGTTATGGAAATGAAATCCAAGTCGATAGACTTGTTTTCCTTGCATCTTTGATAGCTCTCAAATTTTCAGATATTAATATCATTTTGGGTATGGACTGGATGTCAGCTCATCATGCCAAAATTGATTGCTTCTCTAGGACTGTCCAACTCACTCATCCTTCGGGCAAGATAGTCAATGTCTTGACCCGGTTAGCCGAGCGACAATTATATTCTCTTAACGCCAGCCCTTTGCCAGACCTTGAGGACGTTCCGGTAGTCCGTGACTTCCCGGATGTCTTCCCAGAGGAATTGCCAGGTGTTCCACCTGACAGGGATGTTGAGTTCGTAATAGACCTCATCCCAGGAACCGTTCCAATTGCTAGAAGACCCTATAAGATGGCACCACTAGAACTAGCCGAGCTTAAGAAACAACTCGATGAGTCCTTGAAAAAGGGTTTCATCCGACCTAGTTCATCTCCGTGGGCTTGCCCCGTCCTATTCGTCAAGAAGAAGGATGGTACGGACCGGATGGTTGTAGATTATCGACCTGTCAATTTGGTCACAATCAAGAACAAATATCCGCTCCCCAGGATCAACGACCTGTATGATCAGCTCGCTGGATCCTCAGTCTTCTCCAAGATGGATTTGAGGTTGGGCTACCATCAAATCAAAATCAGAAACGGGGACATTCCCAAAACGGCCTTTGTTACTCGTTATGGCCAATACGAGTACACCATCATGTCCTTCGGTTTAACCAACGCTCCAGCCACCTTTTCTCGGTTAATGAACTCAATCTTCATGGAGTATTTGGATAAATTCGTCGTAGTTTATCTCGATGATATACTCATCTACTCCAAGAACGAGGAGGAACATGCCGAACATCTAAGGCTAGTGTTGAAGAAACTTCGAGAGCATCGCCTTTATGCCAAATTTTCTAAATGTGAATTCTGGTTGTCGGAAGTGACCTATCTGGGTCATGTAATATCTGGTAAAGGTATTGCTGTTAACCCTGAGCAAGTTCAAGCCGTCCTTAATTGGACTCCACCTGAATCGGTCAAGCAAGTTTGGAGTTTTCTGGGCTTAGCGAGCTATTGTCGTCGCTTTGTCGAGAACTTCTCCAAAGTTGCTAAACCTCTAACCGAACTCCTCAAGAAAGATAAAAAGTTCGAATGGACTCCACAATGTGAGCACAGCTTTCAGGAACTGAAAAGACGCCTGACTTCTGCTCCCGTACTGGTACCGCCAGACTTCTCTAAGGACTTTGTTATCTACTGCAACGCCTCGCGACAAGGATTAGGTTGCATTCTCATGCAAGATCGACATGTAATTGCTTACGCTTCACGGCAATTGCACCCACATGAGCAGAACTATCCTACTCATGATCTAGAGCTTGCAACCGTAGTCTATGCACTTAAGACCTGGCGACATTACCTCCTCGGTAACCGTTGCGAAATATTCACTAATCACCAAAGTCTGAAGTACATTTTCACCCAACCGGATTTGAATCTCAGGCAAAGACGTTGGGTTGAGTTGATCACAGATTTCGACTTAGGAATAACTTACACCCCAGGGAAAGCCAACGTCATGGCTGATGCGCTAAGTCGTAAATCTTATGGTAACAACCTAATGTTACAACAAAGTCAACCGCTTCTCCATGAGGAATTTCGGAAGCTTAACCTTCACATTGTTCCTCAAGGTTTTCTTTCCACCTTGGTGGCGAAACCTACCCTTACGAACCAGATCGTCAAGGCACAGAAGGTAGATCCGGGAATCTCCCGCATCAAGAGAAACATCAAGAAAGGAATTGCGAATTGTTTCTCCATTAATGATCAAGGGGTCGTATACTTCGGGAATCGACTAGTGGTTCCCAAAGTGCGAAACCTGAGGCGATTGATCCTTAAGGAGGCTCATGAATCTCCTCTCACCATTCATCGCGGTAGTACTAAGATGTATCAGGACCTACGCCAGAGGTTCTGGTGGACTAGGATGAAGAGAGAAATTGCTCAGTATATTGCTAATTGCGACGTCTGTCGTCGTGTAAAAGCAAAGCATCAACGGCCTGCTGGCACCCTTCAACCCTTAGCTATTCCTGAATGGAAATGGGATAAAATTGGTATGGATTTCATTACCGGTTTTCCCAGGACCAAGAGAGGGAATAATGCTATCTTCGTCGTTGTCGATCGTCTTTCCAAAGTAGCCCATTTCCTACCTGTTCGTGAGAGTATAACCGCTACTCAATTGGCAGACTTATACATCTCCCGGATAGTGTCTCTCCATGGTGTTCCTTTGGAAATTAACTCGGATCGAGGAAGTCTTTTCACCTCTCGATTTTGGGAAAGTTTCCAAAATGCTATGGGAACCCGTCTCTCCTTTAGCACCGCTTTCCACCCTCAGTCGAGTGGTCAAGTGGAACGCGTCAACCAGATTCTAGAAGACATGCTTCGAGCCTCTGTTATCTCATTCGGAATGGATTGGGAGAAGTGCCTTCCATTTGCCGAATTCGCTTACAACAACAGCTATCAATCTAGCTTGGGTAAAGCCCCTTTTGAAGTTCTCTATGGACGACGGTGTCGAACACCCCTTAACTGGTCAGAGACCGGGGAAAGACAACTCTTTGGCCCGGATATGATTCAGGAAGCATAAGAGCAAGTTCGCATCGTTCGTGAAAAGTTGAAAACAGCCCAATCTCGTCAAAGGAGTCAATATGACCGAAAACATAAGGCTATGACTTTCGAGGTTGACGAGAAGGCTTATCTTCGGGTTACCCCTCTGAAGGGAACCCATCGTTTCGGTATCAAAGGCAAATTGGCTCCTCGTTACATTGGACCTTTTTGCATTCTCGCTAAACGAGGAGAAGTTGCCTACCAGTTGGAACTACCTCCGCACCTCTCCAGAGTCCACGATGTCTTCCACGTTTCCCAACTCAGGCGATGCTTCTCGGATCCTATCCGTGGAGTGGACCACGAAACGCTTGATCTCCAAGATAATCTTACATATCGAGAGTACCCCATTCGTATCCTCGATCAGGCCGAGCGTACCACTCGACGTCATAATATCAAGTTTCTCAAAGTACAATGGTCGCACCATTTTGAGGATGAAGCAACTTGGGAAAGGGAGGATCGTCTTCGACTTGAGTATCCCGCCTTCTTCCGGAGGAACCCAAATCTCGGGACGAGATTCTTTTGAGTGGGGGTGAGTTGTCACATCCTAGTTAGCCATGCATTAGAGTGTTGCATCATGTTTACTCTTTCATCAGAAACCTGAAATGGGGATGACAGAACCCCCAGTCCCCTCTGAAACCAATTAGGGTTTACTAAAAACTTTTTCAATGAACCTGAAATGCCCTTCTAAAATGCCCATCATTTTTTGTCTTGGTTCAGAACCTCTGCCAAAAGTGATGCACATTTTCCTAGGCCATCTTAGGGTTTTTGAATTAAATCATAAATATTTGAATTTGGGCATTTAAAATTATATAAAATATTTAAATGCTCAAATATCTCCAAACTAAAATGTTTCATGTTGGAAATAATCCAACTATGGACCAGGAGTAGTTTGGTGATTTTAGGAGTTGCCTAAGTATTTTATTTAATTCAACAAAGTTGCAGAAGTATTAAAAAAAACAGAAACGGAAAGAAATGGAAAAACTTACCTGACGCCTGCTTCCGGCCCACCTGCTGGCCCAGCCCAGCGCCGCTCCAGCGAGCTGCTTGCCGGCCAGGCAGGCAGGCAGGTGCCCGACGGCGACCGCAGCGCGCGCCACGCACCTGCTCGCCGCCTCGCCGCTCCCCGCGCCCGGTGACGTCGTGGATCAGCCTCCCTCGCTCCCCCGAACCCCCCAGACACCCCCTCCTCTCTCCAGCTCCTCCCCCTCGCGCTCCCCCGCCATGACCGATGCCACCATCGTCGTGCCTTCGTCGTAGCCGTGCTTCCCGCCGCCCGTGCCTCCTCTCATCGTGTCCAGGAGCTCCGCCGCTGTCCACTCCATCGAGCAAGCCGAGCCCCGAGCGCTCGCAACGCCCGAGTCCACTGCAACGACCTCGCCCGAACCGCCGTCGCCGGAGATCCCCTTCAACGCCGTCGTCGCTCCGGTCCATCTCCGGCCGCACCAAGGGCTCCGTCGCACTCACTGTGAGCTTAGCCATCTTTCCCCCCTCCTTTTCTTGCTCCCGAGCCGTGTAGCGACCTCCCGGAGCTCAACCACACCCACTGCCGTGGAGCTCGTCGCCGACGTGCTCCCGGTCACCCTCCGACCACTCCACGGTGTCCATCATACTCACCGTGTCACGTAGCACCTAGCTAGCTACTCCCCGCGCCTCACTGACCCCTCTAGCGTCAAGTTCGTCTTCGGCCGAACCCCGGTGGCCGCCAAAGTCGTCGCCGGCGCCAACTCCGGCCACCCCGACCCCAACGGACTCCACCAAGAGCTGCGGCTCGTCCTCAGCTCCACTCCGGTGGTCTCCGCGACCCATTTGGTGGCCGAAACAGCCAAAACCACTTCCGCCGCCGCGTCGGGCCCGCCGGCGGCTAAACGCCGGTGCAGCCGACCCGGGTTTGACCACGGGTGGGCCCTGGTTGACTCCCCTGAGTCAATGACAGGTGGGGCCCAGCCCTGTTAATTAAACAGGTTTAGTTTTATTTAAACTTTAATTAAATTAATCACCCTGACACGCAGGACCCACTGTCAGGTTTGACCTGGACATGTTCCGTTGACCTGCTGACGTCACACTGACGTCAGGCTGATGCAATAATTGATTTTCTGGAATTAATCTAATATAGGAAATTCCAGAATATAGTTTAAACTTTAAAAATTCATAACTTCTATTCTGTAACTCCAAATCAGACAAATTATATATGAAAAATGATCAGAAAAATCCAATCTATCCATTTGTACTATTTTCATGCATGATTAAACAAGTTAACCTGATGTTTAATACAGAACAAGGAAAAACACTTTAAAGGGCCATGTTTGAGTTTGAAATTTGAATCTTTGATTCAAATTGGTTCAAACCCTTCTGGTCTTAGTTGCATTAGCCCAACACACTCATATTGCTATGTTTCATGCATGCATCATATTGATGCACATTGTTTGGTGATGGTTGTGTATCGGTGTTCTTTGCGGCAGGTTCTGCCTCCGAGGAGTATCGTGATTACCCTAACGAAGAACCGTATCGGTGCATCGAACCATCAGGCAAGCAACCAACCATTTGATCATATCGATACAATCCCATGTTCTCGCTCCTGCTCTCTTTTACTGCATTAAGACAACGCGTTTCAAACTGCTGTGTGCTACGGTAGTTGAACCCACTTCCTCTGCATGACCTGTCATTGCCATAGTAACTAGATGAAACCCACTAGCATGTGTAGGAGTTGATTGAGCCATATGTATGTGTTGTTCCTACCTTGCTATGACTGCTATGCTTAGAGTCGTGTTAGGTCTGGTTCATCTGGGTGATGGGCTAGAGTGAAATGATTATGTCGGTAATGAGAGTGGTGTGGTGAACACGATTTGGTAAAGGTATCGATGAGAGGCCATGTAGGAGTACATGGTGGGTTGTTTCATTGAAGCCGACCTTAAGCACTGAGATCTGTATGTGTGATTTAAGAATCAGCTACTACCATGCATTGGGCCCGAAACCAATGGACCCTCTCGGCTTCTTATTCACCCTAGTTTTCCGTCCAGGAGTTGCAAGTAGTTTCTGGTGTTTGTAGCCTACTGGAGGCCGTGGACAGCGCTGACCGTAGGGGTGGGCTGTGATGCGGTAGTACGTGGCCGGGTGTACCGAATACCCGTTAGGTATCTCGGGAACCCTGTTCACATCGTTCGGGGCCGTATGGGAAACCTCGGCCGGACTCCCTACGGATGGAACCTGGATAGGCGATAAAGCTGGACTGAAGGCTTAGGTGATTAGGTAGGTCGTGGCCGACACCCACGTTGGGCTTCTGCTTGAAGGATGCCGAGTACATGTCGTGTAAACGACGGTAAGTGGTGAGAGCGTGTATGAAGAAGTACACCCCTGCAGGGTTATCATGATCTATTCGAATAGCCGCATCCGCGGTAAAGGACTACTTGGTTGCCTATACAGTTCATAGACAAGTAAACGGAAACTACTAAAAGACTCAAGATAAGTGTGAGTGCCGAGGAGGGCTCTTCCGCAGGAAGACGGAGGTGAATCCTCGGTAGTGTATTGAAGTGGTGAGTAGCGGACTCGTGTGCGCAAACCATTTCAAGTTGGAGTCTCGTAGGTTAGCCTAGCCAAGAGTCAAAGGTGGCTTGCTGCAATAACTCCACCAACCCTTCTTGATAATATGCATGTATGTAGGATCTGATGTAAGTCTTGCTGAGTACCTTTGTACTCATGTTGCTATAATTTACATTTTTACAGAAGACGCTGCAACCCCTTCTGATGGGTTCTACGTAGACGTTGACATCAATGAGTAGGGTAAGGCCCAGGTGGTGATCCTGAGCTTGTGAAGGACCTCGTAGTATAGCTAGGCTTTCCAAGCCTCTTCTATTTTTCTAGATGTCTGTACTCAGACAAGTTACTTCCGCTGCTAGTTTGTATGACTGTACGACTTGAATGCTGGGTCGTGTGACCCGTACCTTTGTGTATGTTATGTATGGCTCTCTGAGCCTTAAATAAAGTACTTGTGTCGTAGAGTCATGTTGTGATGCCTTGTTGTATTTGCACATATCGAGCATATTGTGTGTATGATTGAAATGCTTGGTATGTGTGGGATCTGACTATCTAGTTGTTTATCTTTAGTAGCCTCTCTTACCGGGAAATGTCTCCTAGTGTTACCGCTGAGCCATGGTAGCTTGCTACTGCTCTGGAACACTTAGGCTGGCCGGCATGTGTCCTTCTTCGTTCCGGTGCCTGTCCCTTCGGGGAAATGTCACGCATTGAGTACCGGAGTCCTGTTAGCCCGCTACAACCCGGTTTACCGGAGTCCTGCTAGCCCAGTGCTACAGCCGGGACCCACTTGTTGATGACCGACACGTTCGAAGCTGGGTCATGGATGCCTGTCCCTGTAAGTCTGTGCCACTTTGGGTTTACGACTAGTCATGTCAGCCCGGGCTCCTTATCATATGGATGCTAGCAACACTATCATATACGTGAGCCAAAAGGCGCAAACGGTCCCGGGCAAAGGTAAGGCGACACCCGTGGGGATACCATGCGTGAGGCCGCAAAGTGATATGAGGTGTTACCGGCTAGATCGATGTGACATCGAGTCGGGGTCCTGACAATTGTTGACGTTGGACAAGGAAGACAACGTAATGATTTACTTGAATTTTTGGACAAAGTGATATAATTTTTGGACAAGGAAGACAAGTAGTATCCTTCAACATGTGGTGCTTGTCCCCCATCTTTTCTATCCAAAAATTCCGCACTAAGTAGAGATACTACTTGTGCACCCAAAAACAGTTAAACCCTAATCTTGTTTTGAGAGTCCACCATACCTACCTATGGATTGAGTAAGATCCTTCAAGTAAGTTGTCATCAGCGCAATAAGGCAATAAAAATTGCTGCTAAATGTTTTCGATCATTTAGTGTAAGAGAAAATTGAGTGTCGTACAAACTTGTGATGCAAAGAATAAAAGCGATAGACTGCATAATAAAGGTTTTATGTATTTACTTTTGCACTAGGAGATTGAGCATACAAACAAAAAGTGGATGGCAACCTATGCTTCCCTATGCGAAGGGCCAATCTTTTACTTTAATGTATTTACTTTTATGCAAGAGTCAAAGTAGTTCTCTCTATTCCTTTTTATTTTCTCTTTTGGCAAGAATCATGTGGTGAGGAAAGATCTAGGGACATATATCCAGTTGGATATGGGTAGCATGAGTTATTATTGTTGACATCACCCTTGAGGTGGATATGGTGGGTGGGGAAACTAAAAGCCCCTATCTTTCTATGTGTCTGGTTGAAACTTTTTTCTCATGTGCATGCGGTGAGTGTTAGCAATCATAGAAGACTATATGATGGTTGAGTACCTGGACGTGCCCAAAGGCTCTAATACATGACCCTTCCTGAAAAGATGATGAATTGTAGTTGCAAAGTTGACTGAGAACATAGTTTGTTGATTTTCAATAGAGTTTATGCTTTATACTTCGATGTTGTGATGGATTGTTACTTATTCGTGAGAAGTTTATGATAAAAGTTGTGTGATAGAAGTTCTATTATAAAGTTTGTTTCTGTTATAATAATATACATGATGCTTTTATGTCCGTATTTTGTTTTTATCGACACCTCTCTGTCTAAGCATGTGGACATGTTATTCGATTTTGGTTTTCCCTTGAGGACAAGCAACGTCTAAGCTTGGGGGAGTTGATACGTCCATTTTGCATCATGTTTACCAACTATTATTTAATATTTGTATGCATAATAATGCTTTTTCGAGTAACTCTAATGCCTTTTCTCTCATAATATGCAAGGTTCACACAAAGAGGGAGAATACCTGCAGTTGGAATTCTGGGCCAGAAAAAGCTACGTCAGGCCACCTATTCTGCACAACTCCAAAGGAGCTAAAACATCACGGGGAGTTTTTATGGAATATAGAAAAATTATTGGAGCAATAACTACCAGAGGGGGCCCACCAGGTGGGCACAACCCACATGGGCGCGCTAGGGAGCCCAAGCACGCCTTGGTGGGTTGTGCCGTCCTTGGCCCACCTCTGGTGCCCTTCTTTTGGTATATATGTCATTTTGATCTAGAAAAAAAATAAGGAGAGGACTTTCGGAATGAAGCGCCGCCGTCTCGAGGCGGAATTTGGTCAGAAGCGCTTTTTCCCTCCGGTGGAGCGATTCCGCCGGGGAACTTCCCTCCCGGAGGGGGAAATCATCGTCATCATCATCACCAACAACTCTCCCATCATGGGGAGGGAAATATCAATCAATATCTTTAACAACAACGTCTCCTCTCAAACCCTAGTTCGTCACTTGTGTTTAATCTTTGTACCGGAACCTTTGATTGGTGCTTGTGGGTGACTAGTAGTGTTGATTACATCTCGTAGTTGATTATTATATGGTTTATTTGGTGGAAGATTATATCTTCAGATCAATTATGCTATTTAATACCCCTATGATCTTGAGCATGATTATCATTTGTGATTAGTTACATTTGTTATTGAGGTCACGGGAGAAATCTTGTTGCAAGTAATCATGTGAACTTGATATGTGCTCGATATTTTGATGGCATGTCTTTTGTGATTCCCTTATAGGTGTCATGTGAATGTCGACTACATGGCACTTCACCATATTTGGGCCTAAGGGAATGCATTGTGGAGTAGTTATTAGATGATGGGTTGCGAGAGTGACAGACGCTTAAATCCTAGTTTATGCGCTATTTCGTAAGCAGCCAGGCGCATGCCACGCTAGCCAGGGCCATGGGGAACCAGTTGGCCATGACCCTGTCATCTCCTCCAGCTTCCCAAACGGTATCCTCGTATACCAGTAGGAAGGCTGCTGGATCTACCGCACCATCGTAGCGAGGCGACATATCCGGCTTGAACTTGCACGACCATTGCACTTGCCATAAGGCGGGGGTGAAGGCCCGGAGGCCCATGGCGCCTTCGTGCACGCCCGTCGATCCAGCCGAAGGGGCGGCGCCTGCCATGGGGACCGGGCGGAGAGACGAAGCACGTAGAGGGGCGGATCGAGCGGACAGGCGGAGCTCCGGAGGACCCCTAACTGGCGCGCCAAATGTCGAATTAGGAGTTCCAGCAAACCCTTATGAGGTTCGAACTCTGGGTGCACACGAAGAACTCTCTCCTCCTCGCTCGCTCGCTCAATGATTCCATGGCCTAGCTCGTCGGACCCAAAGAACAAGAGACACAAGCACTTATACTGGTTCGGGCCACCTCGCGGTGTAATACCATACACCAGACTGTGGGTGGATTGCCTCAAGGGGCAGAGGAAGAACTAGTACAATGGATGAACAGCCTCCGGAGGTGAGGTGTTAGGGCGGAATGAATCCACTCCCCTCTATGGTGGTGGCTAAGTCCTATTTATAGTGGCCTTGGTCCTCTTCCCAAATGTTAGGCGGGAAGGGATCCCACAACGGCCAAGTTTGAAGGGGGACAACAAGTACACACAAAAGGTGGTCTTCACCTTACAAAGGCCCTGGTGGTGATGCTGCTATGGGCTCCGCGATGACCTTCGTCCTACCGTCTTGCTGGTCGTGGTCTTGTTGCACAGATATGGAAACCTTTGCCTGATTCCTCGAGACCTGTGCCCGCGCTTGCCTCCTTAGCACCAAAGAGGAAACTGGCACATTGTGTCCGCTAGCGCTCGCCTGGCCTTGGTCGTCATGGCTCACGACACATGAACCTCGCGAGGTACCCCTTGCATAGGCATCTCCGCTCCTCGGGAGCAGTCTAGTGAGGATGCCCCCCAGGGAGGTCTTGGTGTCATCTGCTTCGCGAGGCTTGGCCCCTCGCGAGGGTCTTGAGTGGTTGCTGCTGAAGCTAGGCCGAACCAGGCCATTGGTGGAGCCATGCTCTTGGGCCAAGGGCAGGCAAGTCTAGGCACCCCCGGTCCCAGAACACCGATAGTAGCCCCTGGGCCAAGGCGCTCTCGGACTTGGTTTAGAGGCGAAGCCAAAGGGCAAGTGCGGAGCACCGCGGGTACCAAGCGCCAGCGGCCTTGATTGATGCGTGGTGATCAATGGGACGTGGGCGTCTCCGCTTCCCCATGTTGCCTTGGCAACCGTTCGACTTGACGAGACCCTGCTGCATGCATAAGAAAACCATCATTACCGGTGATCATGGTGGCTGGCCGTTGGCCTCCTTCTGGCTATAAACGAGGGGAGGGGTAGAGCCCCTCGCTCATCTCTGCTTCCTCGCCGACTGCCCCTTTTTCCTCCTCCTCGCCTCGCCGTATCGCTGCTATCCCATGGCGCCAATGAAATTCGGCCGCGGAAAAGGGGAAGGCTCGCCAGGAGGGGCCTGGCTAGCCGCTGCCCAAGAGGGGTCGGGGCCGTCCCCGCAAGCACGCCGTGACCCCTGTTGTGGCCACTCGGGGGCGCGATCGCATTCCTTCAAGGACTGGCATTGCCCTTGGCGGCCCCAGTGGCACCTCCTCCCATGGCGAGGGCCGCTCTAGGAGGAGCAGCCCTTGCGCCGAGGGGACGCGCGCCGTGGTCGCCCGTGCTTCCATTCAGCAGAGGTGCTACCAGAGTTTGTCGTGTGGTCCGAGAGTCCGGCCCGCACCTAGCTCCAGCTTTCGCGCTCCTTTGCCCGCGAGCTGCCGGCCCGGGGTCTCGACGGCCTCTGGCTGCAGACCGACGGTTGTTGCAGCAAGGCCTCGTGGGTCGCAGTGGAGGTCTCCGCCACGGGCAACATGGCCTTGGCCCGCGACTGACAGACGTTTGCCCATGCACGCAGCATGAGCGTGTGGTGTACCCTCCACTTCAAGTACGATGGTGCCGCGAACCTCTTCATGAGGGTGTTTGGGGAAGGTAGTTGTCGTGCAGGGTGCCACCCCGAAGACAGCAATGACGACGGTGAGCTCAGACTGGGCGACGACCGTGATGAGGCTGAGGGCGAGCATGCCTTTGGCGACGGCCGTGGTTCGCCCAGCGGCGGCAGTTTCTCCACCAGCAAGAGCACTAGCAGCGGCGGCTATGACTAGCCTCCTCGCCGCTAGGCCCACTTCAAGGACGATGGCAGGTCATCCTGCCACCGTGCGGCGGTGAGACGCGAGAGGGACTCGGATTGAGTTGAGTTCGGGAGGCCTTGGAGCCACGCCTCCTCAGCTGCTGCGGTCATGTGGACCACTTTCGCTCGACCTTTCCTTTTTTCCTTCATTCAAAAAAGAAACAAGCATGGGGCCCTGCGAGGGCGTGTAATGAACTGTAATTTTCATGCCGTTTGTGTTATGTTTATTGTTCCTGTGTTGTGTTATGACATTCGTGCTTCATGTAGACATAGAGGGATAACTTAGCTGGATGCGCCCGGGGTAGTTTCCTATCTCGTGAGGGCGCGCCCTCTAGCACCTGGTGAGCCCTCCTTGTTGCTGAATTGGGAGCCATTAACCTCGGGAGGAAGAATATGTTAGGACGTCTGTCGATACCTTATCCTTCCTTGCGCGAGGCCTCAGGTATGGGCTAATCATTGCCTAGCGCACCATGTCGCGGTACCTGTGGGGCACGGACTTATAGGGGTGCACCAACGCGATCTCAATCGAGGGCGCCTCGCGAAGATCAGGGGAGCCTAAGCTCTGGAGCGACAGGGCTTTGGCGAGGTGTTGTAACACCCTCGATGCGGCTATATCTCCCACGTGTCGAAGCATGACTTAGAGGCATAACCGCATTGAAAGCAATGTCGCAAGCGAGGTAATCTTCACACAACCCATGTAATACATAAGGGAAAGAGATACATACTTGTCTTACAATCGCCACTTCACACAATTACATGAATAAAGCATTACATCAACAGTTACAATCAAGGTCCGACTATGGAACCAAAATAAAGAAGATTACCCCAAATGCTACACAGATCCCTGATCGACCCCAACTGGGCTCCACTACTGATCAACTAGAACGAAACAACACAAAGGAGAAGATCTTCATCGAGCTCCTCCTTGAGCTTGGTTGCGTCATCTGCATGGTTCAACGGCACCTGCAAGCTGGTTTTGGAAGTATCTGTGAGTCACGGGGACACAGCAATCTCACACCCTCGCGATCAAGACTATTTAATCTTATAGGAAGGGTAAAAGGTATGAGGTGGAGCTGCAGCAAGCGACTAGCATATATGGTGGCTAACATACGCAAAAGAGAGCGAGAAGAGAAGGCAAAGCACAGTCGAGAAACTATGATCAAGAAGTGATCCTTGAACAACCTACGTCAAACATAACTCCAACACCGTGTTCACTTCCCGGACTCCCCGAGAAGAGACCATCACGGCTACACACGCGGTTGATGTGTTTTAATTAAGGTCATCTTCAGGTTTTCTACAACCGGACATTAACAAATTCCCATCTGCCCATAACCGTGGGCACGGCTTTTGAAAGTTCAAATCCCTGCAGGGGTGTTCCAACTTATCCCATCACAAGCTCTCACGGTCAACGAAGGATATTCCTTCTCCCAAGACAATCCAATCAGGCTCGGCATCCAGGTTACAAGACATCCCTGACAATGGTAAAACAAGTCCAGCAACACCGCCCGAATGTGCCGACAAATCCCGATAGGAGCTGCACATATCTCGTTCTCAGGGCACACTCAGATAGGTCAAGCTACGAGTAAAACCAACCCTCGAGTTTCCCCGAGGTGGCCCCGCAGGCTGCCCAGTTCGGACCAACACTCAGAGGAGCACTGGCCCAGGGGGGGGGGGTTAAAATAATGATGACCCTTGAGTCTGCAGAACCCAAGGGAAAGAAAAGGCTAGGTGGCGAATGGTAAAACCAATGTTGGGCATTGCTGGAGGAGTTTTATTCAAGGCGAACTGTCAAGGGGTTCCCATTATAACCCAACCGCATAAGGAACGCAAAATCCGGGAACATAACACCGATATGACTGAAACTAGGGCGGCAAGAGTGGAACAAAGCACCAGGCATAAGGCCGAGCCTTCCACCCTTTACCAAGTATATAGATGCATTAATTAAATAAGAGATATTGTGATATCCCAACAAAATATCCATGTTCCAACATGGAACAAACTCGAATCTTCACCTGCAACTAACAATGCTATAAGAGGGGCTGAGCGAAGCAGTAACATAGCCAAACAACGGTTTGCTAAGACAAGGTGGGTTAGAGGCTTGGTTCAACAATATAGGAGGCATGATAAGCAAGTGGTAGGTATCGCAGCATAGGCATAGCAAAAGAGCGAGCAACTAGCTAGCAAAGATAGAAGTGATTTCAAGGGTATGGTCATCTTGCCTGAAATCCCGCAAGGAAGAAGAACGAGTCCATGAAGAAGACAAATGGACGTAGACGAACGTGTCCTCACAAACGCGACATAAATGGAACCAACCCGAAGAAGCAACACCGGAAAGAAGCACTCAACATAGTAAACAACCAACACACGAACATGGTATGATATGCGGGATGCGGTATGGAATGCATATGCATGATTTGGAAAGGATTGATTTAACCTGGCCTCAACTTGGAAATCCAAGAGTGACACTGGAAAGGGTAGGTGATTTTGGTTGAAATCGATATAAAGATCACCGGAATCGGATGCACGATTTGGAAATGGCAAGCAAAACAAATATGGCACCGGTCTGCAATAATCAGCAAGTGATCAATTAATGCATCAAGATAAATATGCTACAGCACTCAAACATACCAACAAAATACATGGCAGGGATCCACTCAAGATGCTTCAAAAAATATGAACACTGAGCTACGGCTAATTCATCCATTAACAGGTTCAAACAAGGATGGCAAAAGAGCAAATGATAACAGGTTTCAGAGTTGGTGAAATTAACACAAGTCTGGAATTTATCATCAGGAAGCAAACTTTAGAGCATGAAAACTACATGCTACAGGAACATATCATGGCAAAGCAAGGCATGGCATGAAGATACTCAAAGCACTTAACACAAGTCCCTTAGTGACCTTGAGCCAAAAGTGATCAGAAAATACAATTGCAAGCATGTGAACATAGCAAAAACATAAATAGATTTAGACTTGGTGAAAAACTGGAGCATGCAAAACAGTTAACGAGTAGGCATGTTTACAAGCTCGATGCACTCACCACAAAGAATGGCATGAAAAACTAAGCATACATCCGTCAAGAAGACATGGCATAGAAGCTAGACATGGCAAGAACAATAACATAGCATGCACGGATCAATAGCAACAACCTCGGCAAAATCGCTAACCATGTCAACGATCTGACAGGAACATTTTATAGCAAAAGTAGAGCTCGATTGACTCAAGCTAAGTTGCTCCGCAAATACAAACAATGACATGGATGGATATAGCACCTCAATATTAACAAAAAATCCTTACTGATCATCCCCAAAAGAGGCACGGATCACTAGGAAACAACATGAACATATGGCATAACAACAAAATCAGGACAAGGACTTAGTGAATTTATAAGTCCCTGTGAAAGTGCAACTATCCCTAGGTGGTTTTGGTAATTCATAACAACATATAGCTCATTGAGCTAATACTATTCCAAGATGATTATTTCAGGAAAAGCTCAATGATTGGCATGGCATGGATGTGAAAGTGGAACCCTCAAAATGCTAAGGAAAATGGATTGGCCCAAGCTCAAAAGCTCAAGACTCTTCATTTCATCTTTTAGTGATCCAAGATCACATTGAGTCCATAAGAAAAGCCAATACTATTAAGGAGGATGAGGTGTTGCTTAATGAGATTCTTGCTTCATGTGCTTAGTGATATGCTCCAAAAACCCTCAACTACTTTCCCACATCCACATATGACCTAAACTCTAAGCCAAACTCGGTCCTACCGATTCTTCCTATCCGGCGCCATCGAGTTTCACTTGTCATTAGCCACTGCCAAACCCTAGCAATTCGGTTCTACCGATAAGGATCTCGGTCCCACCGAGATGGGGTTGCAAACTCTCTGTTTCCCTTTCGTAACTTTTTGGTCCCACCGAAAGAGCGAATCGGTCCCACCGAGATTGCAATGTAAACTCAGTGTTTCCCCTTTGTAACTTTTCGGTCTCACCGAGTTACACTCGGTCTCACTGAAAGAGCAAATCGGTCCCACCGAGTTTGCCTGACCAACTCTCTGGTTAGCTAATTACCAAATTCGGTCTCACCGAGTTTGTGTAATCGGTCTCACCGAGATTAGGTTATGCCCAAACCCTAACCGAATCGGTCCTACCAAGTTGCATGTCAGTCCCACCGAAATTCCTAACGGTCACTAGGTTTACTATTTCGGTCAGACCGAGTTTTCTGATTCGGTCCCACCGAGATTGGTAAATTGTGTGTAACGGTTGGATTTTGTGTGGAGGCTATATATACCCCTCCACCTCTTTCTCATTTAGTGAGAGAGCCATCAGAACACACACATCATTCCAACTCATTTGTTCTGAGAGAGAACCACCTACTCATGTGTTGAGATCAAGACATTCCATTCCTACCATATGAATCTTGATCTTTAGCCTTCCCAAGTTGCTTTCCACTCAAATCTTCTTTCCACCAAATCCAAATCCTATGAGAGAGAGTTGAGTGTTGGGGAGACTATCATTTGAAGCAGAAGAGCAAGGAGTTCATTACCTACACACCATTTTTTACTTCTTGGAGAGTGGTGTCTCCTAGATTGCCTAGGTGTCACTTGGGAGCCTCCGACAAGATTGTGGAGTGAACCAAAGAGTTTGTAAGGGGAAGGAGATCGCCTACTTTGTGAAGATCTACCGCTAGTGAGGCAAGTCCTTCGTGGGCGATGGCCATGGTGGGATAGACAAGGTTGCTTCTTCGTGGACCCTTTGTGGGTGGTTGCTTCTTCGTGGACCCTTCGTGGGTGGAGCCCTCCGTGGACTCGCGCAGCCGTTGCCCTTGGGTGGAGCCCTGTGTGGACTCGCACAACCGTTACCCTTCATGGGTTGAAGTCTCCATCAACGTGGATGTAGGATAGCACCACCTATCCGAACCACGGGAAAAACATCCGTGTCTCCAATAGCGTTTGAATTCTCCAAACCCTTCCCTTTATATTCTTGCAAGTTGCATGCTTTACTTTCCGCTGCCCATAAACTCTTTGCATTCTTGCTTGAATTGTGTGATGATTGCTTGACTTGTCCTAAAATAGCTAAAATCTGCCAAGAACTAAAATTGGGAAAATGTTAAGTTTTTATTTGGTCAAGTAGTCTAATCACCCCCCCTCTAGACATACTTTCGATCCTACACCCTGAAATCAGCATTATCGATTACGCTACTTTGCAAGCTTGTGCTAGTCACCACAAATATCACAAAAATACATGGCATACACCCCTGTAAAGATGGCATGGCATATAACAAAACACATGTAGAGCTCAGGAACATATCATGCACACATTAATCATGGCAAAACTGACAAAATGCCATTTGCTGAAACAGATCTGACAAATTCATCACATGGGCCTCTTCCAACGACATTTCGGGCATCAAGATGAGCTCAAATGAAAATGATGCAATGATATGAAATGACGTACTCGTCGAGACGAACATTTTGATATGCTACACGCACATATCGGAGCAACGGGTGATGAGTTATGATGCGATGAACAGGACTAGAAAAATATGCGGAGGAAAAAGACTCTCAGATCTGAAACTGAGCGTTAGATAGTTATCAGTCGCCTGAGCGGGATGTAGGCGGGGCTCACCTAGCGGGCCTGGCCCGAGTCGGCGGTGGAGCAGGCCGGCTGGAGATGGGCTGGGCCGAGGAGGAGGTTGGCCATGTGGGCGCTCGTCGTCCTCCTCGATAGGCTCCAGTGAGGCCATGGCGGCGCCGGCGACGCGAGGCAAGGCAGGAGCACGGCAGCGGGTGTGGCCGGCCGGCGATGGGAACGGGCGGATCCGGCCAGCCACTTGCCGGATCCGGTGGAGGCAGGGTCAACGGAGCTCCGACGGCGCGGGGAAGATGGACGGCCTGAGCTCTTGTGCTCAGGCGGCAAGAATCCGGCGACTAGGACGGCGGCAAGGGAGCAGGGAGGTCGGGCGACGATGGAGGAGCCAGGGAGCAGCGATGAGGGCAGGCCGGGCGGCGATGCTGGCGCGGGGGCACGGATGCCGAAGCAGAGCGGCGGTGAACTCCGGCAGGCGAGGTGCGCGGCCTCCGGTGAGGTCCGGCACGGCGGCGGACAAGGGAGCTCAGGGATGGCGGTTGCGGGCGAGGCGCGGTTGGATCCAGGCCCGGCGCGGTCCGGAGCGGGCTGGAGATGGGCCTGGCGGGTCCGCGCGGCGATGTTGGTGCCCCGATGATGTGGCGGCACGGGACTGGTTGCAGGCGGTGTCGTGGTTCTAAGCCTGACAGTAGAGTGGGGGGTAGGTATGGAGAGGCAAGGTCCTAGCTATGGAGATGTTGTAAGCACAAAGGATGTACGAGTTCAGGCCCTTCTCGGAAGAAGTAACAGCCCTACGTCTCGGAGCCCGGAGGCGGTCGAGTGGATTATGAATGTATGGATTACAAGGTGCCCAACCCCTCTGCCTGTGGAGGGGGGTGGCTTATATAGAGTGCGCCAGGACCCCAGCCAGCCCACGTAGGAGAGGGTTTAAGGTGAGTTAAGTCTGGGGCGTTACTGGTAACGCCCCACATAAAGTGCCTTTACTATCATAAAGTCTACTTAATTACAGGCCGTTGCGGTGCAGAGTGCCTCTTGACCTCCTGGTGGTCGAGTGAGTCTTCGTGGTCGAGTCCTTCAGGTCAGTCGAGTGAATCCTCGTTGGTCGACTGGAAGGCGACCTCTTCTAGGGATGTCCTAGGGTAAGTTACTTGGAACAGGACCATGACCCTACCCTAGGTACATAACCCCATCATTAGCCCCCGAATGGATTGAGGCTTCGAGTGAAGAAGGAGTTGATGTCGTTTCCGATTAACCTTTGCGCTCTAGTTGTGCGCTGTTCAGGATCAAAGAATCTCTTCGTTGACAGGGAGCAATTTGTCTTCGGTCGACTCGATCCATTCTATTTTTGCGTCGAGTGATCTTTCGAGATTCGACGATCTCTGAGCGACGGATCGCCGGAAACACCGCGTCTGACAGACTGATTTGTTGCTCGCGGATTCCGCGGGGTGCGAAATTTGGGGGCGCGCGCGAAGCGGGGCAGACCGCGGCGTTCGGATGGGACGGGGCATAGCCACCTCGATCTCCGCGCCGCCTTTTTCGCCACGTATCCAGTCCTCATAACTGCTCCCAGATATGATTAGATCGACCGGGCCCACATGTCAGCCACTCGGAAGGGACCTTATAAACGTGCCCGGTGAGGATTTCTGTGCTGCGCCTCAGCATTCTCCCTCTCTCCCTCTGCTTCCTTCCTCCCTGCTCAGCGTGCCCGCTCTCGCCCCCGCACCACTTCCCTTCGTGCATCTCACCGGCGACCATGGCCAAGGAGAAGACGGCGGCGCTGGAGCGTGCCAAGAAGGCGTCGGCATCGGAGAAGGCGAAGGGGAGATCCACCAGCCGCAGAGGGTCCTCGTCCAGATCCCGCCTGCCGAAAGGCTGGGTCCAAGGAGACTGGATCCAGTCGACCATCACGGAGACGGACCTCCTCGACATGGCCAACGAGGGCTTGATCCCTCACGGAGCTGCGAGGTTGCCGGGGAAGGAGTGGCAGCCACAGCCAGAAGAGGGTGAGTGTGTGCTTCTAGCCACTCATGTTGATCGTGGGTTTTCCTTGCCGCCAAGCATTTTCTTCCGTGGCTTCTTGAATTTCTTTGGAGCGCAGCTCCACCACTTTACCCCAAACTCCATTGCCTATCTTGCTGCATTCGTGTCCATGTGTGAGGGTTTCTTGGGCTGTCGACCGCACTGGGGTTTGTTCAAACGTATCTTCACGTGTCGCTCTCAGACCGTGAAGAAGGCGAGCCCAGGTGATGAGAAGACCCGAGTCGTCCAAATGTGTGGGGGCCTGGGGATTCAGGTGAGGAACAATAGCACCTTCCCGCCCATGTCCTTTCCCGAGTCCGTCAGAGGCTGGCAGTCGACTTGGTTCTACTGTCAGGTCCAGTCGACGCCAGGGCAGTCGAGTGGACTCCCTCCGTTTACCATGGACCGAGTGAACAAGCCCTCCCCTCTGAAGCTGATTCCGGAGGAGAAAGCCGACGTGAAGATGTTGATGGAGCGCGTGGTGCAGTTGGTCCGGGAGGGGGTGACGGGCATGGATCTTCTGGAGGTCTTCCTCAGGCGTCGCATCCAACCCCTTCAATTCCGGAGCCACTGCATGTGGTTGTACTGTGGGCCCGAAGACGAGACTAGAGTCCATCCAGAAGAAGTCGACGATGCCACTTTGGAAAGATGGATGGTAGCCGTTACCGGAAACAGGGACAACCCGCGCGGAGCCAGAAGGATTCCTCCACTCGACCACAACAGCGACCCAAACAAGGTATACTTGCTCTTCTTTCCATTGTGTCCTTGTCGTATTCATTTCTGCTAACCCTGCCGACTGGTCGACTGATCCTTGTTTGGGCATCTGCTAGGCTTTCACCGAGCTGTACTCGATGCCCAATGGGGCACAAGCTTCGACTGAAGAAGGCGAGGCGAGCGCGGGCGAGGCGAGCGGGGGCGAGAGCCAGGAAGAGGAGGAATGGGACTCGGATGCTGCAGGGGATGATGACGACGATGATGATGATGAAGGTGACGAAGATGACATCGAGGACGAAGAAGAAGAGGAGGAGGAGGCCGTTCCACCGCGCTCAGAAAGGCGGTCGGAGCTTGTCCACGACCCTTCGACCGAACGTGGTAAGGGGGTTGCAACCGCCACTCAGTCGACCAAGCGCCCTCGGACCACCTCTCCGGCGCCGACTGAAAAGGCGCCGAAGCAGCTCAGGGCGGCCTCATCGAAGCCGACCAAGCTCCTGCCGAAGATGAAGGTGTCTATCCCCACCATATCAGGGTAATTGTGTTGCTCATATTTTCTTATTCTGTGCGAACTTTATTTCTGGTCGACGCTGAGGTTAGTCGACTGATCCTTTGGAGTTGCAGTGCTGCTACTTCTGAGACCTCGGCCCGGGCCGATGACCACGAGATGGAGGATGCAGCAACTTCGAATCCAGGTACTGTGTTCTTAATACCATTCTTAGTCGACTGACTCGCGATCTCTGATCCTGATCCTTCTCCGCAGCTCCACCCAACACTGTTATCGATCTTCCTGATGATGATGAGGATGAAGAGCCGCTGAAGCACAGGAGGAGTCGGAAAGCGTCCGCCAGTAAGGTGCCTCAGGATGTGCCGGCGCCTGAAATTCTGACTGTGGAGGAAGAGAACAGTACTCGACACACGGTGACCTTCGCGAATCCACTGACGAGTGTTCAGCAGCCTTCCCTCTTCATGACGCACCACGTCCCGGAGGACCAAGCTGGCGCAGCGAAGGAGGCGATACGCCAGGCGGGACTCATGATGGAGCAGCTGAAGACCATCCGGGACGTGAGCCAGGCAGCTTATGACGCCAGTTCTGCCCTCCAAAGCAATGTCCAGGTCAGTCGACCGCTGTTTGTTCTGTTGGATATGCTACCAAAAACTTTTCTTTTCCGGAATTTATATTAGTCACCCACTGGGTGTGTCGAATAAACTCCGTGTTAGCGGGGGCATGCTGAGTGCACCCGCTGGGTGTAGTCCCCAAGGCTAAGGTCGACTGCTGGCAGTCGGCCTTAGGCTTTATGATGTCAATCTTTCTCTCAGTCGACTGGTCGACTGGATTTCACAAACCGGTGGGGGCACGCTAAGTGCACCCACTGGGTGTAGTCTCCAAGGCTGAGGTCGACTGCTGGCAGTCGGCCTTAGGCTTTATAATGTAAATCTTTCTGTCAGTCGACTGGTCGACTGGATTTCACAAACCGGTGGGGGCACGCTAAGTGCACCCACTGGGTGTAGTCTCCAAGGCTGAGGTCGACTGCTGGCAGTCGGCCTTAGGCTTTATAATGTAAATCTTTCTGTCAGTCGACTGGTCGACTGGATTTCACAAACCGGTGGGGGCACGCTGAGTGCACCCACTGGGTGTAGTCCCCGAGACTGTGGTCGACTGCTTGCAGTTGATCACAGTCTTAGAGAATGCATCTCGCACGCTTCTTTTTTT